>NW_028257655.1:0-122930 GCF_054643075.1 Acanthaster planci | reverse complement strand
CTGTGTACCACAGATAAGTCAGAATTATGCAAAAATAGCAGGCAGTTGCACATCAACTCGGACATTCTTATGTCGATATTTCCCTAACTACAGCAAATATCGATGTGAAACTTACATGAATCGATAGAGGAACATGTGCCCTTTGAGATAAAGCCAAGATGGCCAGAATTGGATAGGTTTTAGATTTTTTATGGTCGAATACACGGAGTCTTCTTTGCTTGAGTACAGGACATGTGTACCACAGATAAGTCAGAATTACGCAAAAATAGCAGGCGGTTGCACATCAACTCGGACATTCTTATGACGATATTTCCGTAACAACGGATAATATGGATATGAAACTTACATGAATCGATAGAGCAACACGTGCCCTTCGGGATAAAAGCAAGATTGCAAGAATTAGATAAGTTTTAGACCATTTTTACTCGAATACACGGAGCCTTCTTTGTGCGGGAACAGGACCTGTGTACCACAGATAAGTCAGAATTACGCAAAAATAGCAGGCAGTTGCACATCAACTCGGACATTCTTATGACGATATTTCCTTAACGACGGCAAATATGGATATAAAACTGACATAAATCGATAGAGCAACACGTGCCCTTTGGGATAAAAGCAAGATTGCAAGAATTAGATAAGTTTTAGACCATTTTTACTCGAACACGGAGCCTTCTTTGTGCGGGAACAGGACCTGTGTACCACAGATAAGTCAGAATTACGGAAAAATAGCAGGCAGTTGCACATCAACTCGGACATTCTTATGACGATATTTCCCTAACTACAGCAAATATGGATATGTAACTGACATGAATCGATAGAGGAGCCTGTGCCCTTTGGGATAAAACCAAGATGGCCAGAATTAGATGGGTTTTAGATTATTTATGCTCGAATACACGGAGTCTTCTTTGCGTGGGAACAGGACATGTGTACCACAGATAAGTCAGAATAACAAAAAATTGGAGAAGGTTGAAAACACTGCGACATTCATGTGAATATATTTCATTAACCAACGCAGATATGGATATAAAACGTAGATGAACCGATAGAGCAACACGTGTCCTTTGAGATAAGACCAAGATTGAAAGAAATGGATACGTTTTAGACCATTTTTACTCGAATACACGGAGCCTTCTTTGTGCGGGAACAGGACCTGTGTACCACAGATAAGTGAGAATTACGCAAAAATAGCAGGCAGTTGCATATCAACTCGGACATTCTTATGACGATATTTCCCTAACTACAGCAAATATCGATATGAAAGTTACATGAATCGATAGAGGAACATGTGCCCTTTGAGATAAAGCCAAGATGGCCAGAATTGGATAGGTTTTAGATTATTTATGGTCGAATACACGGAGTCTTCTTTGCGTGAGAACAGGACATGTGTACCACAGATAAGTCAGAAAAACAAAAAATTGGAGAAGGTTGAAAACACTGCGACATTCATGTCAATATATTTCATTAACCAAGGCAGATATGGATATAAAACTTACATGAATCGATAGAGGAACATGTGTCCTTTGAGATAAAGCAAAAATGGCCAGAATTGGATAGATTTTAGATTTTTTATGGTCGAAAAACGGAGTTTTCTTTGCGTGGGAACAGGACATGTGTACCACAGCTAAGTCAGAATTACGCAAAAATAGCAGGCAGTTGCACATCAACTCGGTCATTCTTATGACGATATTTCCCTAACGACAGCAAATATGGATAAGAAACTCACATAAATCGATAGAGGAACATGTGCCCTTTGAGATAAAGCCAAGATGGCCAGAATTGGATAGGTTTTAGATTATTTATGCTCGAATAGACGGAGTCTTCTTTGCGTGGGAACAGGACATGTGTACCACAGATAAGTCAGAATTACGCAAAAATTGGAGAAGGTTGAAAACACTGCGACATTCATGTGAATATATTTCATTAACCAAGGCAGATATGGATATAAAACTTACATGAATCGATAGAGTAACACGTGCCCTTTGAGATAAAACCAAGATTGAAAGAATTGAATACGTTTTAGACCATTTTTACTCGATTACACGGAGCCTTTTTTGTGCGGGAACAGGACCTGTGTACCACAGATAAGTCAGAATTACGCAAAAATAGCAGGCGGTTGCACATCAACTCGGACATTCTTATGACGATATTTCCCTAACGACAGCCAATATGGATATGAAACTGACATGAATCGATAGAGGAACATGTGCCCTTTGGGATAAAACCAAGATGGCCAGAACTAGATAGGTTTTAGATTATTTATGCTCGAATACACGGAGTCTTCTTTGCGTGGGAACAAGACATGTGTACCACAGATAAGTCAGAATTACGCAAAAATTGGAGAAGGTTGAAAACACTGCGACATTCATGTGCATATATTTCATTACCCAACGCAGATATGGATATAAAACTTACATGTATCGATAGAGTAACACGTGCCCTTTGAGATAAAACCAAGATTGAAAGAAATGGATACGTTTTAGACCATTTTAACTCGAATACACAGAGCCTTCTTTGTGCGGGAACAGGACCTGTGTACCACAGATAAGTCAGAATTATGCAAAAATAGCAGGCAGTTGCACATCAACTCGGACATTCTGATGACAATATTTCCCTAACGACGGCAAATATGGATATGAAACTGACATGAATCGATAGAGCAACACGTGCCCTTTGAGATAAAAGCAAGATTGCAAGAATTAGATAAGTTTTAGACCATTTATACTCGAATACACGGAGCCTTCTGTGTGCGGGAACAGGACCTGTGTACCACAGATAAGTCAGAATTACGCAAAAATAGCAGGCGGTTGCACATCAACTCGGACATTCTTATGACGATATTTCCCTAACGACAGCCAATATGGATATGTAACTGACATGAATCGATAGAGGAACATGTGCCCTTTGAGATAAAGCAAAGATGGCCAGAATTGGATAGGTTTTAGATTTTTTATGGTCGAATACACGGAGTCTTCTTTGCTTGGGTACAGGACATGTGTACCACTGATAAGTCAGAATTACGCAAAAATAGCAGGCGGTTGCACATCAACTCGGACATTCTTATGACGATATTTCCGTAACAACGGAAAATATGGATATGAAACTTACATGAATCGATAGAGCAACACGTGCCCTTCGGGATAAAAGCAAGATTGCAAGAATTAGATAAGTATTAGACCATTTTTACTCGAATACACGGAGCCTTCTTTGTGCGGGAACAGGACCTGTGTACCACAGATAAGTGAGAATTACGCAAAAATAGCAGGCAGTTGCACATCAACTCGGACATTCTTATGACGATATTTCCTTAACGACGGCAAATATGGATATAAAACTGACATAAATCGATAGAGCAACACGTGCCCTTTGGGATAAAAGCAAGATTGCAAGAATTAGATAAGTTTTAGACCATTTTTACTCGAATACACGGAGCCTTCTTTGTGCGGGAACAGGACCTGTGTACCACAGATAAGTCTGAATTACGCAAAAATAGCAGGCACTTGCACATCAACTCGGACATTCTTATGACGATATTTCCCTAACTACAGCAAATATCGATATGAAAGTTACATGAATCGATCAGAGGGAACATGTGCCCTTTGAGATAAAGCCAAGGATGGCCAGAATTGGATAGGTTTTAGATTATTTATGGTCGAATAACGGAGTCTTCTTTGAGTGGGAACAGGACCTGTGTACCACAGATAAGTCTTAATTACGCAAAAATTCGAGAAGGTTGAAAACACTGCGACATTCATGTGCAAATATTTCATTAACCAAGGCAGATATGGATATAAAACTTACATGTATCGATAGAGTAACACGTGCCCTTTGAGATAAAACCAAGATTGAAAGAAATGGATACGTTTTAGACCATTTTTACTCGAATACACGGAGCCTTCTTTGTGCGGGAACAGGACCTGTGTACCACAGATAAGTCAGAATTACGCAAAAATAGCAGGCAGTTGCACATCAACTCGGACATTCTTATGACGATATTTCCCTAACTACAGCAAATATCGATATGAAAGTTACATGAATCGATAGAGGAACATGTGCCCTTTGAGATAAAGCCAAGATGGCCAGAATTGGATAGGTTTTAGATTATTTATGGTCGAATAACGGAGTCTTCTTTGAGTGGGAACAGGACCTGTGTACCACAGATAAGTCTTAATTACGCAAAAATTCGAGAAGGTTGAAAACACTGCGACATTCATGTGCAAATATTTCATTAACCAAGGCAGATATGGATATAAAACTTACATGTATCGATAGAGTAACACGTGCCCTTTGAGATAAAACCAAGATTGAAAGAAATGGATACGTTTTAGACCATTTTAACTCGAATACACAGAGCCTTCTTTGTGCGGGAACAGGACCTGTGTACCACAGATAAGTCAGAATTATGCAAAAATAGCAGGCAGTTGCACATCAACTCGGACATTCTGATGACAATATTTCCCTAACGACGGCAAATATGGATATGAAACTGACATGAATCGATAGAGCAACACGTGCCCTTTGGGATAAAAGCAAGATTGCAAGAATTAGATAAGTTTTAGACCATTTTTACTCGAATACACGGAGCCTTCTTTGTGCGGGAACAGGACCTGTGTACCACAGATAAGTCTGAATTACGCAAAAATAGCAGGCACTTGCACATCAACTCGGACATTCTTATGACGATATTTCCCTAACGACAGCCAATATCGATATGAAAGTTACATGAATCGATAGAGGAACATGTGCCCTTTGAGATAAAGCCAAGATGGCCAGAATTGGATAGGTTTTAGATTATTTATGGTCGAATAACGGAGTTTTCTTTGTGCGGGAACAGGACCTGTGTACCACAGATAAGTCAGAATTACGCAAAAATAGCAGGCAGTTGCACATCAACTCGGACATTCTTATGACGATATTTCCCTAACTACAGCAAATATCGATATGAAAGTTACATGAATCGATAGAGGAACATGTGCCCTTTGAGATAAAGCCAAGATGGCCAGAATTGGATAGGTTTTAGATTATTTATGGTCGAATAACGGAGTCTTCTTTGAGTGGGAACAGGACCTGTGTACCACAGATAAGTCTTAATTACGCAAAAATTCGAGAAGGTTGAAAACACTGCGACATTCATGTGCAAATATTTCATTAACCAAGGCAGATATGGATATAAAACTTACATGTATCGATAGAGTAACACGTGCCCTTTGAGATAAAACCAAGATTGAAAGAAATGGATACGTTTTAGACCATTTTAACTCGAATACACAGAGCCTTCTTTGTGCGGGAACAGGACCTGTGTACCACAGATAAGTCAGAATTATGCAAAAATAGCAGGCAGTTGCACATCAACTCGGACATTCTGATGACAATATTTCCCTAACGACGGCAAATATGGATATGAAACTGACATGAATCGATAGAGCAACACGTGCCCTTTGGGATAAAAGCAAGATTGCAAGAATTAGATAAGTTTTAGACCATTTTTACTCGAATACACGGAGCCTTCTTTGTGCGGGAACAGGACCTGTGTACCACAGATAAGTCTGAATTACGCAAAAATAGCAGGCACTTGCACATCAACTCGGACATTCTTATGACGATATTTCCCTAACGACAGCCAATATCGATATGAAAGTTACATGAATCGATAGAGGAACATGTGCCCTTTGAGATAAAGCCAAGATGGCCAGAATTGGATAGGTTTTAGATTATTTATGGTCGAATAACGGAGTCTTCTTTGAGTGGGAACAGGACCTGTGTACCACAGATAAGTCTTAATTACGCAAAAATTCGAGAAGGTTGAAAACACTGCGACATTCATGTGCAAATATTTCATTAACCAAGGCAGATATGGATATAAAACTTACATGTATCGATAGAGTAACACGTGCCCTTTGAGATAAAACCAAGATTGAAAGAAATGGATACGTTTTAGACCATTTTAACTCGAATACACAGAGCCTTCTTTGTGCGGGAACAGGACCTGTGTACCACAGATAAGTCAGAATTATGCAAAAATAGCAGGCAGTTGCACATCAACTCGGACATTCTGATGACAATATTTCCCTAACGACGGCAAATATGGATATGAAACTGACATGAATCGATAGAGCAACACGTGCCCTTTGGGATAAAAGCAAGATTGCAAGAATTAGATAAGTTTTAGACCATTTATACTCGAATACACGGAGCCTTCTTTGTGCGGGAACAGGACCTGTGTACCACAGATAAGTCAGAATTACGCAAAAATAGCAGGCGGTTGCACATCAACTCGGACATTCTTATGACGATATTTCCCTAACGACAGCCAATATGGATATGTAACTGACATGAATCGATAGAGGAACATGTGCCCTTTGAGATAAAGCAAAGATGGCCAGAGTTGGATAGGTTTTAGATTTTTTATGGTCGAATACACGGAGTCTTCTTTGCTTGGGTACAGGACATGTGTACCACAGATAAGTCAGAATTACGCAAAAATAGCAGGCGGTTGCACATCAACTCGGACATTCTTATGACGATATTTCCGTAACAACGGAAAATATGGATATGAAACTTACATGAATCGATAGAGCAACACGTGCCCTTCGGGATAAAAGCAAGATTGCAAGAATTAGATAAGTATTAGACCATTTTTACTCGAATACACGGAGCCTTCTTTGTGCGGGAACAGGACCTGTGTACCACAGATAAGTGAGAATTACGCAAAAATAGCAGGCAGTTGCACATCAACTCGGACATTCTTATGACAATATTTCCTTAACGACGGCAAATATGGATATAAAACTGACATAAATCGATAGAGCAACACGTGCCCTTTGGGATAAAAGCAAGATTGCAAGAATTAGATAAGTTTTAGACCATTTTTACTCGAATACACGGAGCCTTCTTTGTGCGGGAACAGGACCTGTGTACCACAGATAAGTCAGAATTACGCAAAAATAGCAGGCAGTTGCACATCAACTCGGACATTCTTATGACGATATTTCCCTAACTACAGCAAATATCGATATGAAAGTTACATGAATCGATAGAGGAACATGTGCCCTTTGAGATAAAGCCAAGATGGCCAGAATTGGATAGGTTTTAGATTATTTATGGTCGAATAACGGAGTCTTCTTTGCGTGGGAACAGGACCTGTGTACCACAGATAAGTCAGAATTACGCAAAAATTGGAGAAGGTTGAAAACACTGCGACATTCATGTGCAAATATTTCATTAACCAAGGCAGATATGGATATAAAACTTACATGTATCGATAGAGTAACACGTGCCCTTTGAGATAAAACCAAGATTGCGAGAATTGGATATGTTTTAGACCATTTATACTCGAATACACGGAGCCTTCTTTGTGCGGGAACAGGACCTGTGTACCACAGATAAGTCAGAATTACGCAAAAATAGCAGGCGGTTGCACATCAACTCGGACATTCTTATGACGATATTTCCCTAACGACAGCCAATATGGATATGTAACTGACATGAATCGATAGAGGAACATGTGCCCTTTGGGATAAAACCAAGATGGCCAGAATTGGATAGGTTTTAGACCATTTTTACTCGAATACACGGAGCATTCTTTGTGCGGGAACAGGACATGTGTACCACAGATAAGTCAGAATTACGCAAAAATTGGAGAAGGTTGAAAACACTGCGACATTCATGTGAATATATTTCATTAACCAAGGCAGATATGGATATAAAACTTACATGAATCGATAGAGGAACATGTGCCCTTTGAGATAAAGCAAAGATGGCCAGAATTGGATAGGTTTTAAATTTTTTATGGTCGAAAAACGGAGTCTTCTTTGCGTGGGAACAGGACATGTGTACCACAGATAAGTCGGAATTACGCAAAAATAGCAGGCAGTTGCACATCAACTCGGACATTCTTATGACGATATTTCCCTAACGACAGCAAATATGGATAAGAAACTGACATGAATCGATAGAGAAATATGTGCCCTTTGGGATAAAACCAAGATGGCCAGAACTAGATAGGTTTTAGATTATTTATGCTCGAATACACGGAGTCTTCTTTGCGTGGGAACAGGACATGTGTACCACAGATAAATCAGAATTACGAAAAAATTGGAGAAGGTGGAAAACACTGCGACATTCATATGCATATATTTCATTACCCAACGCAGATATGGATATAAAACGTAGATGAATCGATAGAGCAACACGTGCCCTTTGAGATAAGACCAAGATTGAAAGAAATGGATACGTTTTAGACTATTTTAACTCGAATACACGGAGCCTTCTTTGTGCGGGAACAGGACCTGTGTACCAAAGATAAGTGAGAATTACGCAAAAATAGCAGGCAGTTGCACACCAACTCGGACATTCTTATGACGATATTTCCCTAACGACGGCAAATATGGATATGAAACTTACATGAATCGATAGAGCAACACGTGCCCTTTGGGATAAAAGCAAGATTGAAAGAATTGGATACGTTTTAGAAAATTTTTACTCGAATACACAGAGCTTTCTTTGTGCGGGAACAGGACATGTGTACCACAGATAAGTCAGAATTACGCAAAAATTGGAGAAGGTTGAAAACACTGCGACATTCATGTGAATAAATTTCATTAACCAAGGCAGATATGGATATAAAACTTACATGAATCGATAGAGGAACACGTGCCCTTTGAGATAAAACCAAGATTGAAAGAATTGGATACGTTGTAGACCATTTTTACTCGAATACACGGAGCCTTCTTTGTGCGGGAACAGGACCTGTGTACCACAGATAAGTCAGAATTATGCAAAAATAGCAGGCAGTTGCACATCAACTCGGACATTCTTATGTCGATATTTCCCTAACTACAGCAAATATCGATGTGAAACTTACATGAATCGATAGAGGAACATGTGCCCTTTGAGATAAAGCAAAGATGGCCAGAATTGGATAGGTTTTAGATTTTTTATGGTCGAATACACGGAGTCTTCTTTGCGTGGGAACAGGACATGTGTACCACAGATAAGTCGGAATTACGCAAAAATAGCAGGCAGTTGCACATCAACTCGGACATTCTTATGACGATATTTCCCTAACGACAGCAAATATGGATAAGAAACTGACATGAATCGATAGAGAAATATGTGCCCTTTGGGATAAAACCAAGATGGCCAGAACTAGATAGGTTTTAGATTATTTATGCTCGAATACACGGAGTCTTCTTTGCGTGGGAACAGGACATGTGTACCACAGATAAATCAGAATTACGCAAAAATTGGAGAAGGTGGAAAACACTGCGACATTCATATGCATATATTTCATTACCCAACGCAGATATGGATATAAAACGTAGATGAATCGATAGAGCAACACGTGCCCTTTGAGATAAGACAAATATTGAAAGAAATGGATACGCTTTAGACTATTTTAACTCGAATACACGGAGTCTTCTTTGCTTGGGTACAGGACATGTGTACCACAGATAAGTCAGAATTACGCAAAAATAGCAGGCGGTTGCACATCAACTCGGACATTCTTATGACGATATTTCCGTAACAACGGAAAATATGGATATGAAACTTACATGAATCGATAGAGCAACACGTGCCCTTCGGGATAAAAGCAAGATTGCAAGAATTAGATAAGTATTAGACCATTTTTACTTGAATACACGGAGTCTTCTTTGTGCGGGAACAGGACCTGTGTACCACAGATAAGTGAGAATTACGCAAAAATAGCAGGCAGTTGCACATCAACTCGGACATTCTTATGACAATATTTCCTTAACGACGGCAAATATGGATATAAAACTGACATAAATCGATAGAGCAACACGTGCCCTTTGGGATAAAAGCAAGATTGCAAGAATTAGATAAGTTTTAGACCATTTTTACTCGAATACACGGAGCCTTCTTTGTGCGGGAACAGGACCTGTGTACCACAGATAAGTCAGAATTACGCAAAAATAGCAGGCAGTTGCACATCAACTCGGACATTCTTATGACGATATTTCCCTAACTACAGCAAATATCGATATGAAAGTTACATGAATCGATAGAGGAACATGTGCCCTTTGAGATAAAGCCAAGATGGCCAGAATTGGATAGGTTTTAGATTATTTATGGTCGAATAACGGAGTCTTCTTTGCGTGGGAACAGGACCTGTGTACCACAGATAAGTCAGAATTACGCAAAAATTGGAGAAGGTTGAAAACACTGCGACATTCATGTGCAAATATTTCATTAACCAAGGCAGATATGGATATAAAACTTACATGTATCGATAGAGTAACACGTGCCCTTTGAGATAAAACCAAGATTGCGAGAATTGGATATGTTTTAGACCATTTATACTCGAATACACGGAGCCTTCTTTGTGCGGGAACAGGACCTGTGTACCACAGATAAGTCAGAATTACGCAAAAATAGCAGGCGGTTGCACATCAACTCGGACATTCTTATGACGATATTTCCCTAACGACAGCCAATATGGATATGTAACTGACATGAATCGATAGAGGAACATGTGCCCTTTGGGATAAAACCAAGATGGCCAGAATTGGATAGGTTTTAGACCATTTTTACTCGAATACACGGAGCATTCTTTGTGCGGGAACAGGACATGTGTACCACAGATAAGTCAGAATTACGCAAAAATTGGAGAAGGTTGAAAACACTGCGACATTCATGTGAATATATTTCATTAACCAAGGCAGATATGGATATAAAACTTACATGAATCGATAGAGGAACATGTGCCCTTTGAGATAAAGCAAAGATGGCCAGAATTGGATAGGTTTTAAATTTTTTATGGTCGAAAAACGGAGTCTTCTTTGCGTGGGAACAGGACATGTGTACCACAGATAAGTCGGAATTACGCAAAAATAGCAGGCAGTTGCACATCAACTCGGACATTCTTATGACGATATTTCCCTAACGACAGCAAATATGGATAAGAAACTGACATGAATCGATAGAGAAATATGTGCCCTTTGGGATAAAACCAAGATGGCCAGAACTAGATAGGTTTTAGATTATTTATGCTCGAATACACGGAGTCTTCTTTGCGTGGGAACAGGACATGTGTACCACAGATAAATCAGAATTACGAAAAAATTGGAGAAGGTGGAAAACACTGCGACATTCATATGCATATATTTCATTACCCAACGCAGATATGGATATAAAACGTAGATGAATCGATAGAGCAACACGTGCCCTTTGAGATAAGACCAAGATTGAAAGAAATGGATACGTTTTAGACTATTTTAACTCGAATACACGGAGCCTTCTTTGTGCGGGAACAGGACCTGTGTACCAAAGATAAGTGAGAATTACGCAAAAATAGCAGGCAGTTGCACATCAACTCGGACATTCTTATGACGATATTTCCCTAACGACGGCAAATATGGATATGAAACTTACATGAATCGATAGAGCAACACGTGCCCTTTGGGATAAAAGCAAGATTGAAAGAATTGGATACGTTTTAGAAAATTTTTACTCGAATACACAGAGCTTTCTTTGTGCGGGAACAGGACATGTGTACCACAGATAAGTCAGAATTACGCAAAAATTGGAGAAGGTTGAAAACACTGCGACATTCATGTGAATATATTTCATTAACCAAGGCAGATATGGATATAAAACTTACATGAATCGATAGAGGAACACGTGCCCTTTGAGATAAAACCAAGATTGAAAGAATTGGATACGTTGTAGACCATTTTTACTCGAATACACGGAGCCTTCTTTGTGCGGGAACAGGACCTGTGTACCACAGATAAGTCAGAATTATGCAAAAATAGCAGGCAGTTGCACATCAACTCGGACATTCTTATGTCGATATTTCCCTAACTACAGCAAATATCGATGTGAAACTTACATGAATCGATAGAGGAACATGTGCCCTTTGAGATAAAGCAAAGATGGCCAGAATTGGATAGGTTTTAGATTTTTTATGGTCGAATACACGGAGTCTTCTTTGCGTGGGAACAGGACATGTGTACCACAGATAAGTCGGAATTACGCAAAAATAGCAGGCAGTTGCACATCAACTCGGACATTCTTATGACGATATTTCCCTAACGACAGCAAATATGGATAAGAAACTGACATGAATCGATAGAGAAATATGTGCCCTTTGGGATAAAACCAAGATGGCCAGAACTAGATAGGTTTTAGATTATTTATGCTCGAATACACGGAGTCTTCTTTGCGTGGGAACAGGACATGTGTACCACAGATAAATCAGAATTACGCAAAAATTGGAGAAGGTGGAAAACACTGCGACATTCATATGCATATATTTCATTACCCAACGCAGATATGGATATAAAACGTAGATGAATCGATAGAGCAACACGTGCCCTTTGAGATAAGACCAAGATTGAAAGAAATGGATACGTTTTAGACTATTTTAACTCGAATACACGGAGCCTTCTTTGTGCGGGAACAGGACCTGTGTACCAAAGATAAGTGAGAATTACGCAAAAATAGCAGGCAGTTGCACATCAACTCGGACATTCTTATGACGATATTTCCCTAACGACGGCAAATATGGATATGAAACTTACATGAATCGATAGAGCAACACGTGCCCTTTGGGATAAAAGCAAGATTGAAAGAATTGGATACGTTTTAGAAAATTTTTACTCGAATACACAGAGCTTTCTTTGTGCGGGAACAGGACATGTGTACCACAGATAAGTCAGAATTACGCAAAAATTGGAGAAGGTTGAAAACACTGCGACATTCATGTGAATATATTTCATTAACCAAGGCAGATATGGATATAAAACTTACATGAATCGATAGAGGAACACGTGCCCTTTGAGATAAAACCAAGATTGAAAGAATTGGATACGTTGTAGACCATTTTTACTCGAATACACGGAGCCTTCTTTGTGCGGGAACAGGACCTGTGTACCACAGATAAGTCAGAATTATGCAAAAATAGCAGGCAGTTGCACATCAACTCGGACATTCTTATGTCGATATTTCCCTAACTACAGCAAATATCGATGTGAAACTTACATGAATCGATAGAGGAACATGTGCCCTTTGAGATAAAGCAAAGATGGCCAGAATTGGATAGGTTTTAGATTTTTTATGGTCGAATACACGGAGTCTTCTTTGCTTGGGTACAGGACATGTGTACCACAGATAAGTCAGAATTACGCAAAAATAGCAGGCAGTTGCACATCAACTCGGACATTCTTATGACGATATTTCCCTAACGACAGCAAATATAGATAAGAAACTGACATGAATCGATAGAGAAATATGTGCCCTTTTGGATAAAACCAAGATGGCCAGAACTAGATAGGTTTTAGATTATTTATGCTCGAATACACGGAGTCTTCTTTGCGTGGGAACAGGACATGTGTACCACAGATAAATCAGAATTACGCAAAAATTGGAGAAGGTTGAAAACACTGCGACATTCATGTGCATATATTTCATTACCCAACGCAGATATGGATATAAAACGTAGATGAATCGATAGAGCAACACGTGCCCTTTGAGATAAGACCAAGATTGAAAGAAATGGATACGTTTTAGACTATTTTAACTCGAATACACGGAGCCTTCTTTGTGCGGGAACAGGACCTGTGTACCAAAGATAAGTGAGAATTACGCAAAAATAGCAGGCAGTTGCACATCAACTCGGACATTCTTATGACGATATTTCCCTAACGACGGCAAATATGGATATGAAACTTACATGAATCGATAGAGCAACACGTGCCCTTTGGGATAAAAGCAAGATTGAAAGAATTGGATACGTTTTAGAAAATTTTTACTCGAATACACAGAGCTTTCTTTGTGCGGGAACAGGACATGTGTACCACAGATAAGTCAGAATTACGCAAAAATTGGAGAAGGTTGAAAACACTGCGACATTCATGTGAATATATTTCATTAACCAAGGCAGATATGGATATAAAACTTACATGAATCGATAGAGGAACACGTGCCCTTTGAGATAAAACCAAGATTGAAAGAATTGGATACGTTGTAGACCATTTTTACTCGAATACACGGAGCCTTCTTTGTGCGGGAACAGGACCTGTGTACCACAGATAAGTCAGAATTATGCAAAAATAGCAGGCAGTTGCACATCAACTCGGACATTCTTATGTCGATATTTCCCTAACTACAGCAAATATCGATGTGAAACTTACATGAATCGATAGAGGAACATGTGCCCTTTGAGATAAAGCAAAGATGGCCAGAATTGGATAGGTTTTAGATTTTTTATGGTCGAATACACGGAGTCTTCTTTGCTTGGGTACAGGACATGTGTACCACAGATAAGTCAGAATTACGCAAAAATAGCAGGCGGTTGCACATCAACTCGGACATTCTTATGACGATATTTCCGTAACAACGGATAATATGGATAAGAAACTTACATGAATCGATAGAGCAACACGTGCCCTTCGGGATAAAAGCAAGATTGCAAGAATTAGATAAGTTTTACACCATTTTCACTCGAATACACGGAGCCTTCTTTGTGCGGGAACAGGACCTGTGTACCACAGATAAGTCAGAATTACGCAAAAATAGCAGGCAGTTGCACATCAACTCGGACATTCTTATGACGATATTTCCTTAACGACGGCAAATATGGATATAAAACTGACATAAATCGATAGAGCAACACGTGCCCTTTGGGATAAAAGCAAGATTGCAAGAATTAGATAAGTTTTAGACCATTTTTACTCGAACACGGAGCCTTCTTTGTGCAGGAACAGGACCTGTGTACCACAGATAAGTCAGAATTACGGAAAAATAGCAGGCAGTTGCACATCAACTCGGACATTCTTATGACGATATTTCCCTAACTACAGCAAATATGGATATGTAACTGACATGAATCGATAGAGGAGCCTGTGCCCTTTGGGATAAAACCAAGATGGCCAGAATTAGATGGGTTTTAGATTATTTATGCTCGAATACACGGAGTCTTCTTTGCGTGGGAACAGGACATGTGTACCACAGATAAGTCAGAATAACAAAAAATTGGAGAAGGTTGAAAACACTGCGACATTCATGTGAATATATTTCATTAACCAAGGCAGATATGGATATAAAACTTACATGAATCGATAGAGTAACACGTGCCCTTTGAGATAAAACCAACATTGAAAGAATTGGATAGGTTTTAGACCATTTATACTCGAATACACAGAGCCTTCTTTGTGCGGGAACAGGACCTGTGTACCACAGATAAGTCAGAATTACGCAAAAATAGCAGGTTGTTGCACATCAACTCGGACATTCTTATGACGATATTTCCCTAATGACGGCAAATATGGATATGAAACTTACATGAATCGATAGAGCAACACGTGCCCTTTGGGATAAAAGCAAGATTGAAAGAATTGGATACGTTTTAGACAATTTTTACTCGAATACACAGAGCTTTCTTTGTGCGGGAACAGGACATGTGTACCACAGATAAGTCAGAATTACGCAAAAATTGGAGAAGGTTGAAAACACTGCGACATTCATGTGAATATATTTCATTAACCAAGGCAGATATGGATATAAAACTTACATGAATCGATAGAGGAACACGTGCCCTTTGAGATAAAACCAAGATTGAAAGAATTGGATACGTTGTAGACCATTTTTACTCGAATACACGGAGCCTTCTTTGTGCGGGAACAGGACCTGTGTACCACAGATAAGTCAGAATTATGCAAAAATAGCAGGCAGTTGCACATCAACTCGGACATTCTTATGTCGATATTTCCCTAACTACAGCAAATATCGATGTGAAACTTACATGAATCGATAGAGGAACATGTGCCCTTTGAGATAAAGCAAAGATGGCCAGAATTGGATAGGTTTTAGATTTTTTATGGTCGAATACACGGAGTCTTCTTTGCTTGGGTACAGGACATGTGTACCACAGATAAGTCAGAATTACGCAAAAATAGCAGGCGGTTGCACATCAACTCGGACATTCTTATGACGATATTTCCGTAACAACGGATAATATGGATAAGAAACTTACATGAATCGATAGAGCAACACGTGCCCTTCGGGATAAAAGCAAGATTGCAAGAATTAGATAAGTTTTACACCATTTTCACTCGAATACACGGAGCCTTCTTTGTGCGGGAACAGGACCTGTGTACCACAGATAAGTCAGAATTACGCAAAAATAGCAGGCAGTTGCACATCAACTCGGACATTCTTATGACGATATTTCCCTAACTACAGCAAATATCGATATGAAAGTTACATGAATCGATAGAGGAACATGTGCCCTTTGAGATAAAGCCAAGATGGCCAGAATTGGATAGGTTTTAGATTATTTATGGTCGAATAACGGAGTCTTCTTTGCGTGGGAACAGGACCTGTGTACCACAGATAAGTCAGAATTACGCAAAAATTGGAGAAGGTTGAAAACACTGCGACATTCATGTGCAAATATTTCATTAACCAAGGCAGATATGGATATAAAACTTACATGTATCGATAGAGTAACACGTGCCCTTTGAGATAAAACCAAGATTGCGAGAATTGGATATGTTTTAGACCATTTATACTCGAATACACGGAGCCTTCTTTGTGCGGGAACAGGACCTGTGTACCACAGATAAGTCAGAATTACGCAAAAATAGCAGGCGGTTGCACATCAACTCGGACATTCTTATGACGATATTTCCCTAACGACAGCCAATATGGATATGTAACTGACATGAATCGATAGAGGAACATGTGCCCTTTGGGATAAAACCAAGATGGCCAGAATTGGATAGGTTTTAGACCATTTTTACTCGAATACACGGAGCATTCTTTGTGCGGGAACAGGACATGTGTACCACAGATAAGTCAGAATTACGCAAAAATTGGAGAAGGTTGAAAACACTGCGACATTCATGTGAATATATTTCATTAACCAAGGCAGATATGGATATAAAACTTACATGAATCGATAGAGGAACATGTGCCCTTTGAGATAAAGCAAAGATGGCCAGAATTGGATAGGTTTTAAATTTTTTATGGTCGAAAAACGGAGTCTTCTTTGCGTGGGAACAGGACATGTGTACCACAGATAAGTCGGAATTACGCAAAAATAGCAGGCAGTTGCACATCAACTCGGACATTCTTATGACGATATTTCCCTAACGACAGCAAATATGGATAAGAAACTGACATGAATCGATAGAGAAATATGTGCCCTTTGGGATAAAACCAAGATGGCCAGAACTAGATAGGTTTTAGATTATTTATGCTCGAATACACGGAGTCTTCTTTGCGTGGGAACAGGACATGTGTACCACAGATAAATCAGAATTACGAAAAAATTGGAGAAGGTGGAAAACACTGCGACATTCATATGCATATATTTCATTACCCAACGCAGATATGGATATAAAACGTAGATGAATCGATAGAGCAACACGTGCCCTTTGAGATAAGACCAAGATTGAAAGAAATGGATACGTTTTAGACTATTTTAACTCGAATACACGGAGCCTTCTTTGTGCGGGAACAGGACCTGTGTACCAAAGATAAGTGAGAATTACGCAAAAATAGCAGGCAGTTGCACATCAACTCGGACATTCTTATGACGATATTTCCCTAACGACGGCAAATATGGATATGAAACTTACATGAATCGATAGAGCAACACGTGCCCTTTGGGATAAAAGCAAGATTGAAAGAATTGGATACGTTTTAGAAAATTTTTACTCGAATACACAGAGCTTTCTTTGTGCGGGAACAGGACATGTGTACCACAGATAAGTCAGAATTACGCAAAAATTGGAGAAGGTTGAAAACACTGCGACATTCATGTGAATATATTTCATTAACCAAGGCAGATATGGATATAAAACTTACATGAATCGATAGAGGAACACGTGCCCTTTGAGATAAAACCAAGATTGAAAGAATTGGATACGTTGTAGACCATTTTTACTCGAATACACGGAGCCTTCTTTGTGCGGGAACAGGACCTGTGTACCACAGATAAGTCAGAATTATGCAAAAATAGCAGGCAGTTGCACATCAACTCGGACATTCTTATGTCGATATTTCCCTAACTACAGCAAATATCGATGTGAAACTTACATGAATCGATAGAGGAACATGTGCCCTTTGAGATAAAGCAAAGATGGCCAGAATTGGATAGGTTTTAGATTTTTTATGGTCGAATACACGGAGTCTTCTTTGCGTGGGAACAGGACATGTGTACCACAGATAAGTCGGAATTACGCAAAAATAGCAGGCAGTTGCACATCAACTCGGACATTCTTATGACGATATTTCCCTAACGACAGCAAATATGGATAAGAAACTGACATGAATCGATAGAGAAATATGTGCCCTTTGGGATAAAACCAAGATGGCCAGAACTAGATAGGTTTTAGATTATTTATGCTCGAATACACGGAGTCTTCTTTGCGTGGGAACAGGACATGTGTACCACAGATAAATCAGAATTACGCAAAAATTGGAGAAGGTGGAAAACACTGCGACATTCATATGCATATATTTCATTACCCAACGCAGATATGGATATAAAACGTAGATGAATCGATAGAGCAACACGTGCCCTTTGAGATAAGACCAAGATTGAAAGAAATGGATACGTTTTAGACTATTTTAACTCGAATACACGGAGCCTTCTTTGTGCGGGAACAGGACCTGTGTACCAAAGATAAGTGAGAATTACGCAAAAATAGCAGGCAGTTGCACATCAACTCGGACATTCTTATGACGATATTTCCCTAACGACGGCAAATATGGATATGAAACTTACATGAATCGATAGAGCAACACGTGCCCTTTGGGATAAAAGCAAGATTGAAAGAATTGGATACGTTTTAGAAAATTTTTACTCGAATACACAGAGCTTTCTTTGTGCGGGAACAGGACATGTGTACCACAGATAAGTCAGAATTACGCAAAAATTGGAGAAGGTTGAAAACACTGCGACATTCATGTGAATATATTTCATTAACCAAGGCAGATATGGATATAAAACTTACATGAATCGATAGAGGAACACGTGCCCTTTGAGATAAAACCAAGATTGAAAGAATTGGATACGTTGTAGACCATTTTTACTCGAATACACGGAGCCTTCTTTGTGCGGGAACAGGACCTGTGTACCACAGATAAGTCAGAATTATGCAAAAATAGCAGGCAGTTGCACATCAACTCGGACATTCTTATGTCGATATTTCCCTAACTACAGCAAATATCGATGTGAAACTTACATGAATCGATAGAGGAACATGTGCCCTTTGAGATAAAGCAAAGATGGCCAGAATTGGATAGGTTTTAGATTTTTTATGGTCGAATACACGGAGTCTTCTTTGCTTGGGTACAGGACATGTGTACCACAGATAAGTCAGAATTACGCAAAAATAGCAGGCAGTTGCACATCAACTCGGACATTCTTATGACGATATTTCCCTAACGACAGCAAATATAGATAAGAAACTGACATGAATCGATAGAGAAATATGTGCCCTTTTGGATAAAACCAAGATGGCCAGAACTAGATAGGTTTTAGATTATTTATGCTCGAATACACGGAGTCTTCTTTGCGTGGGAACAGGACATGTGTACCACAGATAAATCAGAATTACGCAAAAATTGGAGAAGGTTGAAAACACTGCGACATTCATGTGCATATATTTCATTACCCAACGCAGATATGGATATAAAACGTAGATGAATCGATAGAGCAACACGTGCCCTTTGAGATAAGACCAAGATTGAAAGAAATGGATACGTTTTAGACTATTTTAACTCGAATACACGGAGCCTTCTTTGTGCGGGAACAGGACCTGTGTACCAAAGATAAGTGAGAATTACGCAAAAATAGCAGGCAGTTGCACATCAACTCGGACATTCTTATGACGATATTTCCCTAACGACGGCAAATATGGATATGAAACTTACATGAATCGATAGAGCAACACGTGCCCTTTGGGATAAAAGCAAGATTGAAAGAATTGGATACGTTTTAGAAAATTTTTACTCGAATACACAGAGCTTTCTTTGTGCGGGAACAGGACATGTGTACCACAGATAAGTCAGAATTACGCAAAAATTGGAGAAGGTTGAAAACACTGCGACATTCATGTGAATATATTTCATTAACCAAGGCAGATATGGATATAAAACTTACATGAATCGATAGAGGAACACGTGCCCTTTGAGATAAAACCAAGATTGAAAGAATTGGATACGTTGTAGACCATTTTTACTCGAATACACGGAGCCTTCTTTGTGCGGGAACAGGACCTGTGTACCACAGATAAGTCAGAATTATGCAAAAATAGCAGGCAGTTGCACATCAACTCGGACATTCTTATGTCGATATTTCCCTAACTACAGCAAATATCGATGTGAAACTTACATGAATCGATAGAGGAACATGTGCCCTTTGAGATAAAGCAAAGATGGCCAGAATTGGATAGGTTTTAGATTTTTTATGGTCGAATACACGGAGTCTTCTTTGCTTGGGTACAGGACATGTGTACCACAGATAAGTCAGAATTACGCAAAAATAGCAGGCGGTTGCACATCAACTCGGACATTCTTATGACGATATTTCCGTAACAACGGATAATATGGATAAGAAACTTACATGAATCGATAGAGCAACACGTGCCCTTCGGGATAAAAGCAAGATTGCAAGAATTAGATAAGTTTTACACCATTTTCACTCGAATACACGGAGCCTTCTTTGTGCGGGAACAGGACCTGTGTACCACAGATAAGTCAGAATTACGCAAAAATAGCAGGCAGTTGCACATCAACTCGGACATTCTTATGACGATATTTCCTTAACGACGGCAAATATGGATATAAAACTGACATAAATCGATAGAGCAACACGTGCCCTTTGGGATAAAAGCAAGATTGCAAGAATTAGATAAGTTTTAGACCATTTTTACTCGAACACGGAGCCTTCTTTGTGCAGGAACAGGACCTGTGTACCACAGATAAGTCAGAATTACGGAAAAATAGCAGGCAGTTGCACATCAACTCGGACATTCTTATGACGATATTTCCCTAACTACAGCAAATATGGATATGTAACTGACATGAATCGATAGAGGAGCCTGTGCCCTTTGGGATAAAACCAAGATGGCCAGAATTAGATGGGTTTTAGATTATTTATGCTCGAATACACGGAGTCTTCTTTGCGTGGGAACAGGACATGTGTACCACAGATAAGTCAGAATAACAAAAAATTGGAGAAGGTTGAAAACACTGCGACATTCATGTGAATATATTTCATTAACCAAGGCAGATATGGATATAAAACTTACATGAATCGATAGAGTAACACGTGCCCTTTGAGATAAAACCAACATTGAAAGAATTGGATAGGTTTTAGACCATTTATACTCGAATACACAGAGCCTTCTTTGTGCGGGAACAGGACCTGTGTACCACAGATAAGTCAGAATTACGCAAAAATAGCAGGTTGTTGCACATCAACTCGGACATTCTTATGACGATATTTCCCTAATGACGGCAAATATGGATATGAAACTTACATGAATCGATAGAGCAACACGTGCCCTTTGGGATAAAAGCAAGATTGAAAGAATTGGATACGTTTTAGACAATTTTTACTCGAATACACAGAGCTTTCTTTGTGCGGGAACAGGACATGTGTACCACAGATAAGTCAGAATTACGCAAAAATTGGAGAAGGTTGAAAACACTGCGACATTCATGTGAATATATTTCATTAACCAAGGCAGATATGGATATAAAACTTACATGAATCGATAGAGGAACACGTGCCCTTTGAGATAAAACCAAGATTGAAAGAATTGGATACGTTGTAGACCATTTTTACTCGAATACACGGAGCCTTCTTTGTGCGGGAACAGGACCTGTGTACCACAGATAAGTCAGAATTATGCAAAAATAGCAGGCAGTTGCACATCAACTCGGACATTCTTATGTCGATATTTCCCTAACTACAGCAAATATCGATGTGAAACTTACATGAATCGATAGAGGAACATGTGCCCTTTGAGATAAAGCAAAGATGGCCAGAATTGGATAGGTTTTAGATTTTTTATGGTCGAATACACGGAGTCTTCTTTGCTTGGGTACAGGACATGTGTACCACAGATAAGTCAGAATTACGCAAAAATAGCAGGCGGTTGCACATCAACTCGGACATTCTTATGACGATATTTCCGTAACAACGGATAATATGGATAAGAAACTTACATGAATCGATAGAGCAACACGTGCCCTTCGGGATAAAAGCAAGATTGCAAGAATTAGATAAGTTTTACACCATTTTCACTCGAATACACGGAGCCTTCTTTGTGCGGGAACAGGACCTGTGTACCACAGATAAGTCAGAATTACGCAAAAATAGCAGGCAGTTGCACATCAACTCGGACATTCTTATGACGATATTTCCTTAACGACGGCAAATATGGATATAAAACTGACATAAATCGATAGAGCAACACGTGCCCTTTGGGGTAAAAGCAAGATTGCAAGAATTAGATAAGTTTTAGACCATTTTTACTCGAACACGGAGCCTTCTTTGTGCAGGAACAGGACCTGTGTACCACAGATAAGTCAGAATTACGCAAAAATAGCAGGCAGTTGCACATCAACTCGGACATTCTTATGACGATATTTCCCTAACTACAGCAAATATGGATATGTAACTGACATGAATCGATAGAGGAGCCTGTGCCCTTTGGGATAAAACCAAGATGGCCAGAATTAGATGGGTTTTAGATTATTTATGCTCGAATACACGGAGTCTTCTTTGCGTGGGAACAGGACATGTGTACCACAGATAAGTCAGAATAACAAAAAATTGGAGAAGGTTGAAAACACTGCGACATTCATGTGAATATATTTCATTAACCAAGGCAGATATGGATATAAAACTTACATGAATCGATAGAGTAACACGTGCCCTTTGAGATAAAACCAACATTGAAAGAATTGGATAGGTTTTAGACCATTTATACTCGAATACACAGAGCCTTCTTTGTGCGGGAACAGGACCTGTGTACCACAGATAAGTCAGAATTACGCAAAAATAGCAGGTTGTTGCACATCAACTCGGACATTCTTATGACGATATTTCCCTAATGACGGCAAATATGGATATGAAACTTACATGAATCGATAGAGCAACACGTGCCCTTTGGGATAAAAGCAAGATTGAAAGAATTGGATACGTTTTAGACAATTTTTACTCGAATACACAGAGCTTTCTTTGTGCGGGAACAGGACATGTGTACCACAGATAAGTCAGAATTACGCAAAAATTGGAGAAGGTTGAAAACACTGCGACATTCATGTGAATATATTTCATTAACCAAGGCAGATATGGATATAAAACTTACATGAATCGATAGAGGAACACGTGCCCTTTGAGATAAAACCAAGATTGAAAGAATGGGATACGTTGTAGACCATTTTTACTCGAATACACGGAACCTTCTTTGTGCGGGAACAGGACCTGTGTACCACAGATAAGTCAGAATTATGCAAAAATAGCAGGCAGTTGCACATCAACTCGG
This sequence comes from Acanthaster planci, assembly GCF_054643075.1. Lineage (NCBI taxonomy): Eukaryota > Metazoa > Echinodermata > Asteroidea > Valvatida > Acanthasteridae > Acanthaster > Acanthaster planci. The sequence goes on along the minus strand of NW_028257655.1, from coordinate 99,399 downwards.
ACATTCTTATGTCGATATTTCCCTAACTACAGCAAATATCGATGTGAAACTTACATGAATCGATAGAGGAACATGTGCCCTTTGAGATAAAGCAAAGATGGCCAGAATTGGATAGGTTTTAGATTTTTTATGGTCGAATACACGGAGTCTTCTTTGCTTGGGTACAGGACATGTGTACCACAGATAAGTCAGAATTACGCAAAAATAGCAGGCAGTTGCACATCAACTCGGACATTCTTATGACGATATTTCCCTAACTACAGCAAATATCGATATGAAAGTTACATGAATCGATAGGGGAACATGTGCCCTTTGAGATAAAGCCAAGATGGCCAGAATTGGATAGGTTTTAGATTATTTATGGTCGAATACACGGAGTCTTCTTTGCGTGAGAACAGGACATGTGTACCACAGATAAGTCAGAAAAACAAAAAATTGGAGAAGGTTGAAAACACTGCGACATTCATGTCAATATATTTCATTAACCAAGGCAGATATGGATATAAAACTTACATGAATCGATAGAGGAACATGTGTCCTTTGAGATAAAGCAAAAATGGCCAGAATTGGATAGATTTTAGATTTTTTATGGTCGAAAAACGGAGTTTTCTTTGCGTGGGAACAGGACATGTGTACCACAGCTAAGTCAGAATTACGCAAAAATAGCAGGCAGTTGCACATCAACTCGGTCATTCTTATGACGATATTTCCCTAACGACAGCAAATATGGATAAGAAACTCACATAAATTGATAGAGGAACATGTGCCCTTTGAGATAAAGCCAAGATGGCCAGAATTGGATAGGTTTTACACCATTTTCACTCGAATACACGGAGCCTTCTTTGTGCGGGAACAGGACCTGTGTACCACAGATAAGTCAGAATTACGCAAAAATAGCAGGCAGTTGCACATCAACTCGGACATTCTTATGACGATATTTCCTTAACGACGGCAAATATGGATATAAAACTGACATAAATCGATAGAGCAACACGTGCCCTTTGGGGTAAAAGCAAGATTGCAAGAATTAGATAAGTTTTAGACCATTTTTACTCGAACACGGAGCCTTCTTTGTGCAGGAACAGGACCTGTGTACCACAGATAAGTCAGAATTACGCAAAAATAGCAGGCAGTTGCACATCAACTCGGACATTCTTATGACGATATTTCCCTAACTACAGCAAATATGGATATGTAACTGACATGAATCGATAGAGGAGCCTGTGCCCTTTGGGATAAAACCAAGATGGCCAGAATTAGATGGGTTTTAGATTATTTATGCTCGAATACACGGAGTCTTCTTTGCGTGGGAACAGGACATGTGTACCACAGATAAGTCAGAATAACAAAAAATTGGAGAAGGTTGAAAACACTGCGACATTCATGTGAATATATTTCATTAACCAAGGCAGATATGGATATAAAACTTACATGAATCGATAGAGTAACACGTGCCCTTTGAGATAAAACCAACATTGAAAGAATTGGATAGGTTTTAGACCATTTATACTCGAATACACAGAGCCTTCTTTGTGCGGGAACAGGACCTGTGTACCACAGATAAGTCAGAATTACGCAAAAATAGCAGGTTGTTGCACATCAACTCGGACATTCTTATGACGATATTTCCCTAATGACGGCAAATATGGATATGAAACTTACATGAATCGATAGAGCAACACGTGCCCTTTGGGATAAAAGCAAGATTGAAAGAATTGGATACGTTTTAGACAATTTTTACTCGAATACACAGAGCTTTCTTTGTGCGGGAACAGGACATGTGTACCACAGATAAGTCAGAATTACGCAAAAATTGGAGAAGGTTGAAAACACTGCGACATTCATGTGAATATATTTCATTAACCAAGGCAGATATGGATATAAAACTTACATGAATCGATAGAGGAACACGTGCCCTTTGAGATAAAACCAAGATTGAAAGAATGGGATACGTTGTAGACCATTTTTACTCGAATACACGGAACCTTCTTTGTGCGGGAACAGGACCTGTGTACCACAGATAAGTCAGAATTATGCAAAAATAGCAGGCAGTTGCACATCAACTCGGACATTCTTATGTCGATATTTCCCTAACTACAGCAAATATCGATGTGAAACTTACATGAATCGATAGAGGAACATGTGCCCTTTGAGATAAAGCAAAGATGGCCAGAATTGGATAGGTTTTAGATTTTTTATGGTCGAATACACGGAGTCTTCTTTGCTTGGGTACAGGACATGTGTACCACAGATAAGTCAGAATTACGCAAAAATAGCAGGCAGTTGCACATCAACTCGGACATTCTTATGACGATATTTCCCTAACTACAGCAAATATCGATATGAAAGTTACATGAATCGATAGGGGAACATGTGCCCTTTGAGATAAAGCCAAGATGGCCAGAATTGGATAGGTTTTAGATTATTTATGGTCGAATAACGGAGTCTTCTTTGAGTGGGAACAGGACCTGTGTACCACAGATAAGTCTTAATTACGCAAAAATTCGAGAAGGTTGAAAACACTGCGACATTCATGTGCAAATATTTCATTAACCAAGGCAGATATGGATATAAAACGTAGATGAATCGATAGAGCAACACGTGCCCTTTGAGATAAGACCAAGATTGAAAGAAATGGATACGTTTTAGACCATTTTTACTCGAATACACGGAGCCTTCTTTGTGCGGGAACAGGACCTGTGTACCACAGATAAGTCAGAATTACGCAAAAATAGCAGGCAGTTGCACATCAACTCGGACATTCTTATGACGATATTTCCCTAACGACGGCAAATATGGATATGAAACTTACATGAATCGATAGAGCAACACGTACCCTTTGGGATAAAAGCAAGATTGCAAGAATTAGATAAGTTTTAGACCATTTTTACTCGAATACACGGAGCATTCTTTGTGCGGGAACAGGACCTGTGTACCACAGATAAGTGAGAATTACGCAAAAATAGCAGGCAGTTGCACATCAACTCGGACATTCTTATGACGATATTTCCCTAACGACGGCAAATATGGATATTAAACTGACATAAATCGATAGAGCAACACGTGCCCTTTGGGATAAAAGCAAGATTGCAAGAATTAGATAAGTTTTAGACCATTTTTACTCGAATACACGGAGCATTCTTTGTGCGGGAACAGGACCTGTGTACCACAGATAAGTGAGAATTACGCAAAAATAGCAGGCAGTTGCACATCAACTCGGACATTCTTATGACGATATTTCCCTAACGACGGCAAATATGGATATTAAACTGATATAAATCGATAGAGCAACACGTGCCCTTTGGGATAAAAGCAAGATTGCAAGAATTAGATAAGTTTTAGACCATTTTTACTCGAACACGGAGCCTTCTTTGTGCGGGAACAGGACCTGTGTACCACAGATAAGTCAGAATTACGCAAAAATAGCAGGCAGTTGCACATCAACTCGGACATTCTTATGACAATATTTCCCTAACTACAGCAAATATCGATATGAAAGTTACATGAATCGATAGAGGAACATGTGCCCTTTGAGATAAAGCCAAGATGGCCAGAATTGGATAGGTTTTAGATTATTTATGGTCGAATACACGGAGTCTTCTTTGCGTGGGAACAGGACATGTGTACCACAGATAAGTCTTAATTACGCAAAAATTCGAGAAGGTTGAAAACACTGCGACATTCATGTGCAAATATTTCATTAACCAAGGCAGATATGGATATAAAACGTAGATGAATCGATAGAGCAACACGTGCCCTTTGAGATAAGACCAAGATTGAAAGAAATGGATACGTTTTAGACCATTTTTACTCGAATACACGGAGCCTTCTTTGTGCGGGAACAGGACCTGTGTACCACAGATAAGTCAGAATTACGCAAAAATAGCAGGCAGTTGCACATCAACTCGGACATTCTTATGACGATATTTCCCTAACGACGGCAAATATGGATATGAAACTTACATGAATCGATAGAGCAACACGTGCCCTTTGGGATAAAAGCAAGATTGCAAGAATTAGATAAGTTTTAGACCATTTTTACTCGAATACACGGAGCATTCTTTGTGCGGGAACAGGACCTGTGTACCACAGATAAGTGAGAATTACGCAAAAATAGCAGGCAGTTGCACATCAACTCGGACATTCTTATGACGATATTTCCCTAACGACGGCAAATATGGATATTAAACTGACATAAATCGATAGAGCAACACGTGCCCTTTGGGATAAAAGCAAGATTGCAAGAATTAGATAAGTTTTAGACCATTTTTACTCGAATACACGGAGCCTTCTTTGTGCGGGAACAGGACCTGTGTACCACAGATAAGTGAGAATTACGCAAAAATAGCAGGCAGTTGCACATCAACTCGGACATTCTTATGACGATATTTCCCTAACGACGGCAAATATGGATATTAAACTGACATAAATCGATAGAGCAACACGTGCCCTTTGGGATAAAAGCAAGATTGCAAGAATTAGATAAGTTTTAGACCATTTTTACTCGAACACGGAGCCTTCTTTGTGCGGGAACAGGACCTGTGTACCACAGATAAGTCAGAATTACGCAAAAATAGCAGGCAGTTGCACATCAACTCGGACATTCTTATGACGATATTTCCCTAACGACGGCAAATATGGATATTAAACTGACATAAATCGATAGAGCAACACGTGCCCTTTGGGATAAAAGCAAGATTGCAAGAATTAGATAAGTTTTAGACCATTTTTACTCGAACACGGAGCCTTCTTTGTGCGGGAACAGGACCTGTGTACCACAGATAAGTCAGAATTACGCAAAAATAGCAGGCAGTTGCACATCAACTCGGACATTCTTATGACGATATTTCCCTAACTACAGCAAATATCGATATGAAAGTTACATGAATCGATAGGGGAACATGTGCCCTTTGAGATAAAGCCAAGATGGCCAGAATTGGATAGGTTTTAGATTATTTATGGTCGAATAACGGAGTCTTCTTTGAGTGGGAACAGGACCTGTGTACCACAGATAAGTCTTAATTACGCAAAAATTCGAGAAGGTTGAAAACACTGCGACATTCATGTGCAAATATTTCATTAACCAAGGCAGATATGGATATAAAACGTAGATGAATCGATAGAGCAACACGTGCCCTTTGAGATAAGACCAAGATTGAAAGAAATGGATACGTTTTAGACCATTTTTACTCGAATACACGGAGCCTTCTTTGTGCGGGAACAGGACCTGTGTACCACAGATAAGTGAGAATTACGCAAAAATAGCAGGCAGTTGCACATCAACTCGGACATTCTTATGACGATATTTCCCTAACGACGGCAAATATGGATATGAAACTTACATGAATCGATAGAGCAACACGTACCCTTTGGGATAAAAGCAAGATTGCAAGAATTAGATAAGTTTTAGACCATTTTTACTCGAATACACGGAGCATTCTTTGTGCGGGAACAGGACCTGTGTACCACAGATAAGTGAGAATTACGCAAAAATAGCAGGCAGTTGCACATCAACTCGGACATTCTTATGACGATATTTCCCTAACGACGGCAAATATGGATATTAAACTGACATAAATCGATAGAGCAACACGTGCCCTTTGGGATAAAAGCAAGATTGCAAGAATTAGATAAGTTTTAGACCATTTTTACTCGAATACACGGAGCCTTCTTTGTGCGGGAACAGGACCTGTGTACCACAGATAAGTGAGAATTACGCAAAAATAGCAGGCAGTTGCAAATCAACTCGGACATTCTTATGACGATATTTCCCTAACGACGGCAAATATGGATATTAAACTGACATAAATCGATAGAGCAACACGTGCCCTTTGGGATAAAAGCAAGATTGCAAGAATTAGATAAGTTTTAGACCATTTTTACTCGAACACGGAGCCTTCTTTGTGCGGGAACAGGACCTGTGTACCACAGATAAGTCAGAATTACGCAAAAATAGCAGGCAGTTGCACATCAACTCGGACATTCTTATGACAATATTTCCCTAACTACAGCAAATATCGATATGAAAGTTACATGAATCGATAGAGGAACATGTGCCCTTTGAGATAAAGCCAAGATGGCCAGAATTGGATAGGTTTTAGATTATTTATGGTCGAATACACGGAGTCTTCTTTGCGTGGGAACAGGACATGTGTACCACAGATAAGTCTTAATTACGCAAAAATTCGAGAAGGTTGAAAACACTGCGACATTCATGTGCAAATATTTCATTAACCAAGGCAGATATGGATATAAAACGTAGATGAATCGATAGAGCAACACGTGCCCTTTGAGATAAGACCAAGATTGAAAGAAATGGATACGTTTTAGACCATTTTTACTCGAATACACGGAGCCTTCTTTGTGCGGGAACAGGACCTGTGTACCACAGATAAGTCAGAATTACGCAAAAATAGCAGGCAGTTGCACATCAACTCGGACATTCTTATGACAATATTTCCCTAACTACAGCAAATATCGATATGAAAGTTACATGAATCGATAGAGGAACATGTGCCCTTTGAGATAAAGCCAAGATGGCCATAATTGGATAGGTTTTAGATTATTTATGGTCGAATACACGGAGTCTTCTTTGCGTGGGAACAGGACATGTGTACCACAGATAAGTCAGAAAAACAAAAAATTGGAGAAGGTTGAAAACACTGCGACATTCATGTCAATATATTTCATTAACCAAGGCAGATATGGATATAAAACTTACATGAATCGATAGAGGAACATGTGTCCTTTGAGATAAAGCAAAGAGGGCCAGAATTGGATAGATTTTAGATTTTTTATGGTCGAAAAACGGAGTCTTCTTTGCGTGGGAACAGGACATGTGTACCACAGCTAAGTCAGAATTACGCAAAAATAGCAGGCAGTTGCACATCAACTCGGTCATTCTTATGACGATATTTCCCTAACGACAGCAAATATGGATAAGAAACTCACATAAATTGATAGAGGAACATGTGCCCTTTGGGATAAAAGCAAGATTGCAAGAATTAGATAAGTTTTAGACCATTTTTACTCGAATACACGGAGCCTTCTTTGTGCGGGAACAGGACCTGTGTACCACAGATAAGTCAGAATTACGCAAAAATAGCAGGCAGTTGCACATCAACTCGGACATTCTTATGACGATATTTCCCTAACTACAGCAAATATCGATATGAAAGTTACATGAATCGATAGGGGAACATGTGCCCTTTGAGATAAAGCCAAGATGGCCAGAATTGGATAGGTTTTAGATTATTTATGGTCGAATAACGGAGTCTTCTTTGAGTGGGAACAGGACCTGTGTACCACAGATAAGTCTTAATTACGCAAACATTCGAGAAGGTTGAAAACACTGCGACATTCATGTGCAAATATTTCATTAACCAAGGCAGATATGGATATAAAACGTAGATGAATCGATAGAGCAACACGTGCCCTTTGAGATAAGACCAAGATTGAAAGAAATGGATACGTTTTAGACCATTTTTACTCGAATACACGGAGCCTTCTTTGTGCGGGAACAGGACCTGTGTACCACAGATAAGTCAGAATTACGCAAAAATAGCAGGCAGTTGCACATCAACTCGGACATTCTTATGACGATATTTCCCTAACGACGGCAAATATGGATATGAAACTTACATGAATCGATAGAGCAACACGTGCCCTTTGGGATAAAAGCAAGATTGCAAGAATTAGATAAGTTTTAGACCATTTTTACTCGAATACACGGAGCCTTCTTTGTGCGGGAACAGGACCTGTGTACCACAGATAAGTGAGAATTACGCAAAAATAGCAGGCAGTTGCACATCAACTCGGACATTTTTATGACGATATTTCCCTAACGACGGCAAATATGGATATTAAACTGACATAAATCGATAGAGCAACACGTGCCCTTTGGGATAAAAGCAAGATTGCAAGAATTAGATAAGTTTTAGACCATTTTTACTCGAATACACGGAGCCTTCTTTGTGCAGGAACAGGACCTGTGTACCACAGATAAGTGAGAATTACGCAAAAATAGCAGGCAGTTGCACATCAACTCGGACATTCTTATGACGATATTTCCCTAACGACGGCCAATATGGATATTAAACTGACATAAATCGATAGAGCAACACGTGCCCTTTGGGATAAAAGCAAGATTGCAAGAATTAGATAAGTTTTAGACCATTTTTACTCGAACACGGAGCCTTCTTTGTGCGGGAACAGGACCTGTGTACCACAGATAAGTCAGAATTACGCAAAAATAGCAGGCAGTTGCACATCAACTCGGACATTCTTATGACAATATTTCCCTAACTACAGCAAATATCGATATGAAAGTTACATGAATCGATAGAGGAACATGTGCCCTTTGAGATAAAGCCAAGATGGCCAGAATTGGATAGGTTTTAGATTATTTATGGTCGAATACACGGAGTCTTCTTTGCGTGGGAACAGGACATGTGTACCACAGATAAGTCAGAAAAACAAAAAATTGGAGAAGGTTGAAAACACTGCGACATTCATGTCAATATATTTCATTAACCAAGGCAGATATGGATATAAAACTTACATGAATCGATAGAGGAACATGTGTCCTTTGAGATAAAGCAAAGATGGCCAGAATTGGATAGATTTTAGATTTTTTATGGTCGAAAAACGGAGTCTTCTTTGCGTGGGAACAGGACACGTGTACCACAGCTAAGTCAGAATTACGCAAAAATAGCAGGCAGTTGCACATCAACTCGGTCATTCTTATGACGATATTTCCCTAACGACAGCAAATATGGATAAGAAACTCACATAAATTGATAGAGGAACATGTGCCCTTTGAGATAAAGCCAAGATGGCCAGAATTGGATAGGTTTTAGATTATGTATGCTCCAATAGACGGAGTCTTCTTTGCGTGGGAACAGGACATGTGTACCACAGATAAGTCAGAATTACGCAAAAATTGGAGAAGGTTGAAAACACTGCGACATTCATGTGAATATATTTCATTAACCAAGGCAGATATGGATATAAAACTTAAATGAATCGATAGAGTAACACGTGCCCTTTGAGATAAAACCAAGATTGAAAGATTTGAATACGTTTTAGACCATTTTTACTCGATTACACGGAGCCTTTTTTGTGCGGGAACAGGACCTGTGTACCACAGATAAGTCAGAATTACGCAAAAATAGCAGGCGGTTGCACATCAACTCGGTCATTCTTATGACGATATTTCCCTAACGACAGCCAATATGGATATGAAACTGACATGAATCGATAGAGGAACATGTGCCCTTTGGGATAAGACCAAGATGGCCAGAACTAGATAGGTTTTAGATTATTTATGCTCGAATACACGGAGTCTTCTTTGCGTGGGAACAAGACATGTGTACCACAGATAAGTCAGAATTACGCAAAAATTGGAGAAGGTTGAAAACACTGCGACATTCATGTGCAAATATTTCATTAACCAAGGCAGATATGGATATAAAACTTACATGTATCGATAGAGTAACACGTGCCCTTTGAGATAAAACCAAGATTGAAAGAATTGGATACGTTGTAGACCATTTTTACTCGAATACACGGAACCTTTTTTGTGCGGGAACAGGACCTGTGTACCACAGATAAGTCAGAAGTATGCAAAAATAGCAGGCAGTTGCACATCAACTCGGACATTCTTATGTCGATATTTCCCTAACTACAGCAAATATCGATGTGAAACTTACATGAATCGATAGAGGAACATGTGCCCTTTGAGATAAAGCAAAGATGGCCAGAATTGGATAGGTTTTAGATTTTTTATGGTCGAATACACGGAGTCTTCTTTGCTTGGGTACAGGACATGTGTACCACAGATAAGTCAGAATTACGCAAAAATAGCAGGCGGTTGCACATCAACTCGGACATTCTTATGACGATATTTCCCTAACTACAGCAAATATCGATATGAAAGTTACATGAATCGATAGAGGAACATGTGCCCTTTGAGATAAAGCCAAGATGGCCAGAATTGGATAGGTTTTAGATTATTTATGGTCGAATAACGGAGTCTTCTTTGAGTGGGAACAGGACCTGTGTACCACAGATAAGTCTTAATTACGCAAAAATTGGAGAAGGTTGAAAACACTGCGACATTCATGTGCAAATATTTCATTAACCAAGGCAGATATGGATATAAAACGTAGATGAATCGATAGAGCAACACGTGCCCTTTGAGATAAGACCAAGATTGAAAGAAATGGATACGTTTAAGACCATTTTTACTCGAATACACGGAGCCTTCTTTGTGCGGGAACAGGACCCGTGTACCACAGATAAGTCAGAATTACGCAAAAACAGCAGGCAGTTGCACATCAACTCGGACATTCTTATGACGATATTTCCCTAACGACGGCAAATATGGATATGAAACTTACATGAATCGATAGAGCAACACGTGCCCTTTGGGATAAAAGCAAGATTGCAAGAATTAGATAAGTTTTAGACCATTTTTACTCGAATACACGGAGCCTTCTTTGTGCGGGAACAGGACCTGTGTACCACAGATAAGTGAGAATTACGCAAAAATAGCAGGCAGTTGCACATCAACTCGGACATTCTTATGACGATATTTCCCTAACGACGGCAAATATGGATATTAAACTGACATGAATCGATAGAGCAACACGTGCCCTTTGGGATAAAAGCAAGATTGCAAGAATTAGATAAGTTTTAGACCATTTTTACTCGAACACAGAGCCTTCTTTGTGCGGGAACAGGACCTGTGTACCACAGATAAGTCAGAATTACGCAAAAATAGCAGGCAGTTGCATATCAACTCGGACATTCTTATGACGATATTTCCCTAACTACAGCCAATATGGATATGTAACTGACATGAATCGATAGAGGAACATGTGCCCTTTGAGATTAATCCAGGATGGCCCGAATTGGATAGGTTTTAGATTATTTATGGTCGAATAACGGAGTCTTCTTTGCGTGGGAGCAGGACATATGTACCACAGATAAGTCAGAATTACGCAAAAATTGGAGAAGGTTGAAAACACTGCGACATTCATGTGCATATATTTCATTAACCAAGGCAGATATGGATATAAAACTTACATGTATCGATAGAGTAACTCGTGCCCTTTGAGATAAAACCAAGATTGAAAAAATTGGATACGTTTTAGACCATTTATACTCGAATACGCGGAGCCTTCTTTGTGCGGGAACAGGACCTCTGTACCACAGGTAAGTCAGAATTATGCAAAAATAGCAGGCAGTTGCACATCAACTCGGACATTCTTATGACGATATTTCCCTAATGACAGCAAATATGGATAAGAAACTTACATAAATCGATAGAGGAACATGTGCCCTTTGAGATAAAGCCAAGATGGCCAGAATTGGATAGGTTTTAGATTATTTATGCTCGAATAGACGGAGTCTTCTTTGCGTGGGAACAGGACATGTGTACCACAGATAAATCAGAATTACGCAAAAATTGGAGCAGGTTGAAAACACTGCGACATTCATGTGAATATATTTCATTAACCAAGGCAGATATGGATATAAACCTTACATGAATCGATAGAGTAACACGTGCCCTTTGAGATAAAACCAAGATTAAAAGAAATGGATACGTTTTAGACCATTTTTACTCGATTACACGGAGCCTTTTTTGTGCGGGAACAGGACCTGTGTACCACAGATAAGTGAGAATTACGCAAAAATAGCAGGCAGTTGCACATCAACTCGGACATTCTTATGACGATATTTCCCTAACGACGGCAAATATGGATATTAAACTGACATAAATCGATAGAGCAACACGTGCCCTTTGGGATAAAAGCAAGATTGCAAGAATTAGATAAGTTTTAGACCATTTTTACTCGAATACACGGAGCCTTCTTTGTGCGGGAACAGGACCTGTGTACCACAGATAAGTGAGAATTACGCAAAAATAGCAGGCAGTTGCACATCAACTCGGACATTCTTATGACGATATTTCCCTAACGACGGCAAATATGGATATTAAACTGACATAAATCGATAGAGCAACACGTGCCCTTTGGGATAAAAGCAAGATTGCAAGAATTAGATAAGTTTTAGACCATTTTTACTCGAACACGGAGCCTTCTTTGTGCGGGAACAGGACCTGTGTACCACAGATAAGTCAGAATTACGCAAAAATAGCAGGCAGTTGCACATCAACTCGGACATTCTTATGACGATATTTCCCTAACTACAGCAAATATCGATATGAAAGTTACATGAATCGATAGGGGAACATGTGCCCTTTGAGATAAAGCCAAGATGGCCAGAATTGGATAGGTTTTAGATTATTTATGGTCGAATAACGGAGTCTTCTTTGAGTGGGAACAGGACCTGTGTACCACAGATAAGTCTTAATTACGCAAAAATTCGAGAAGGTTGAAAACACTGCGACATTCATGTGCAAATATTTCATTAACCAAGGCAGATATGGATATAAAACGTAGATGAATCGATAGAGCAACACGTGCCCTTTGAGATAAGACCAAGATTGAAAGAAATGGATACGTTTTAGACCATTTTTACTCGAATACACGGAGCCTTCTTTGTGCGGGAACAGGACCTGTGTACCACAGATAAGTCAGAATTACGCAAAAATAGCAGGCAGTTGCACATCAACTCGGACATTCTTATGACGATATTTCCCTAACGACGGCAAATATGGATATGAAACTTACATGAATCGATAGAGCAACACGTACCCTTTGGGATAAAAGCAAGATTGCAAGAATTAGATAAGTTTTAGACCATTTTTACTCGAATACACGGAGCATTCTTTGTGCGGGAACAGGACCTGTGTACCACAGATAAGTGAGAATTACGCAAAAATAGCAGGCAGTTGCACATCAACTCGGACATTCTTATGACGATATTTCCCTAACGACGGCAAATATGGATATTAAACTGACATAAATCGATAGAGCAACACGTGCCCTTTGGGATAAAAGCAAGATTGCAAGAATTAGATAAGTTTTAGACCATTTTTACTCGAATACACGGAGCCTTCTTTGTGCGGGAACAGGACCTGTGTACCACAGATAAGTGAGAATTACGCAAAAATAGCAGGCAGTTGCACATCAACTCGGACATTCTTATGACGATATTTCCCTAACGACGGCAAATATGGATATTAAACTGACATAAATCGATAGAGCAACACGTGCCCTTTGGGATAAAAGCAAGATTGCAAGAATTAGATAAGTTTTAGACCATTTTTACTCGAACACGGAGCCTTCTTTGTGCGGGAACAGGACCTGTGTACCACAGATAAGTCAGAATTACGCAAAAATAGCAGGCAGTTGCACATCAACTCGGACATTCTTATGACAATATTTCCCTAACTACAGCAAATATCGATATGAAAGTTACATGAATCGATAGAGGAACATGTGCCCTTTGAGATAAAGCCAAGATGGCCAGAATTGGATATGTTTTAGATTATTTATGGTCGAATACACGGAGTCTTCTTTGCGTGGGAACAGGACATGTGTACCACAGATAAGTCTTAATTACGCAAAAATTCGAGAAGGTTGAAAACACTGCGACATTCATGTGCAAATATTTCATTAACCAAGGAAGATATGGATATAAAACGTAGATGAATCGATAGAGCAACACGTGCCCTTTGAGATAAGACCAAGATTGAAAGAAATGGATACGTTTCAGACCATTTTTACTCGAATACACGGAGCCTTCTTTGTGCGGGAACAGGACCTGTGTACCACAGATAAGTCAGAATTACGCAAAAATAGCAGGCAGTTGCATATCAACTCGGACATTCTTATGACGATATTTCCCTAACGACCGCAAATATGGATATGAAACTTACATGAATCGATAGAGCAACACGTGCCCTTTGGGATAAAAGCAAGATTGCAAGAATTAGATAAGTTTTAGACCATTTTTACTCGAATACACGGAGCATTCTTTGTGCGGGAACAGGACCTGTGTACCACAGATAAGTGAGAATTACGCAAAAATAGCAGGCAGTTGCACATCAACTCGGACATTCTTATGACGATATTTCCCTAACGACGGCAAATATGGATATTAAACTGACATAAATCGATAGAGCAACACGTGCCCTTTGGGATAAAAGCAAGATTGCAAGAATTAGATAAGTTTTAGACCATTTTTACTCGAATACACGGAGCCTTCTTTGTGCGGGAACAGGACCTGTGTACCACAGATAAGTGAGAATTACGCAAAAATAGCAGGCAGTTGCACATCAACTCGGACATTCTTATGACGATATTTCCCTAACGACGGCAAATATGGATATTAAACTGACATGAATCGATAGAGCAACACGTGCCCTTTGGGATAAAAGCAAGATTGCAAGAATTAGATAAGTTTTAGACCATTTTTACTCGAACACAGAGCCTTCTTTGTGCGGGAACAGGACCTGTGTACCACAGATAAGTCAGAATTACGCAAAAATAGCAGGCAGTTGCATATCAACTCGGACATTCTTATGACGATTTTTCCCTAACTACAGCCAATATGGATATGTAACTGACATGAATCGATAGAGGAACATGTGCCCTTTGAGATTAATCCAGGATGGCCCGAATTGGATAGGTTTTAGATTATTTATGGTCGAATAACGGAGTCTTCTTTGCGTGGGAGCAGGACATATGTACCACAGATAAGTCAGAATTACGCAAAAATTGGAGAAGGTTGAAAACACTGCGACATTCATGTGCATATATTTCATTAACCAAGGCAGATATGGATATAAAACTTACATGTATCGATAGAGTAACTCGTGCCCTTTGAGATAAAACCAAGATTGAAAAAATTGGATACGTTTTAGACCATTTATACTCGAATACGCGGAGCCTTCTTTGTGCGGGAACAGGACCTCTGTACCACAGGTAAGTCAGAATTATGCAAAAATAGCAGGCAGTTGCACATCAACTCGGACATTCTTATGACGATATTTCCCTAATGACAGCAAATATGGATAAGAAACTTACATAAATCGATAGAGGAACATGTGCCCTTTGAGATAAAGCCAAGATGGCCAGAATTGGATAGGTTTTAGATTATTTATGCTCGAATAGACGGAGTCTTCTTTGCGTGGGAACAGGACATGTGTACCACAGATAAATCAGAATTACGCAAAAATTGGAGCAGGTTGAAAACACTGCGACATTCATGTGAATATATTTCATTAACCAAGGCAGATATGGATATAAACCTTACATGAATCGATAGAGTAACACGTGCCCTTTGAGATAAAACCAAGATTAAAAGAAATGGATACGTTTTAGACCATTTTTACTCGATTACACGGAGCCTTTTTTGTGCGGGAACAGGACCTGTGTACCACAGATAAGTGAGAATTACGCAAAAATAGCAGGCAGTTGCACATCAACTCGGACATTCTTATGACGATATTTCCCTAACGACGGCAAATATGGATATTAAACTGACATAAATCGATAGAGCAACACGTGCCCTTTGGGATAAAAGCAAGATTGCAAGAATTAGATAAGTTTTAGACCATTTTTACTCGAATACACGGAGCCTTCTTTGTGCGGGAACAGGACCTGTGTACCACAGATAAGTGAGAATTACGCAAAAATAGCAGGCAGTTGCACATCAACTCGGACATTCTTATGACGATATTTCCCTAACGACGGCAAATATGGATATTAAACTGACATAAATCGATAGAGCAACACGTGCCCTTTGGGATAAAAGCAAGATTGCAAGAATTAGATAAGTTTTAGACCATTTTTACTCGAACACGGAGCCTTCTTTGTGCGGGAACAGGACCTGTGTACCACAGATAAGTCAGAATTACGCAAAAATAGCAGGCAGTTGCACATCAACTCGGACATTCTTATGACAATATTTCCCTAACTACAGCAAATATCGATATGAAAGTTACATGAATCGATAGAGGAACATGTGCCCTTTGAGATAAAGCCAAGATGGCCAGAATTGGATAGGTTTTAGATTATTTATGGTCGAATACACGGAGTCTTCTTTGCGTGGGAACAGGACATGTGTACCACAGATAAGTCTTAATTACGCAAAAATTCGAGAAGGTTGAAAACACTGCGACATTCATGTGCAAATATTTCATTAACCAAGGCAGATATGGATATAAAACGTAGATGAATCGATAGAGCAACACGTGCCCTTTGAGATAAGACCAAGATTGAAAGAAATGGATACGTTTTAGACCATTTTTACTCGAATACACGGAGCCTTCTTTGTGCGGGAACAGGACCTGTGTACCACAGATAAGTCAGAATTACGCAAAAATAGCAGGCAGTTGCACATCAACTCGGACATTCTTATGACGATATTTCCCTAACGACGGCAAATATGGATATGAAACTTACATGAATCGATAGAGCAACACGTGCCCTTTGGGATAAAAGCAAGATTGCAAGAATTAGATAAGTTTTAGACCATTTTTACTCGAATACACGGAGCATTCTTTGTGCGGGAACAGGACCTGTGTACCACAGATAAGTGAGAATTACGCAAAAATAGCACGCAGTTGCACATCAACTCGGACATTCTTATGACGATATTTCCCTAACGACGGCAAATATGGATATTAAACTGACATAAATCGATAGAGCAACACGTGCCCTTTGGGATAAAAGCAAGATTGCAAGAATTAGATAAGTTTTAGACCATTTTTACTCGAATACACGGAGCCTTCTTTGTGCGGGAACAGGACCTGTGTACCACAGATAAGTCTTAATTACGCAAACATTCGAGAAGGTTGAAAACACTGCGACATTCATGTGCAAATATTTCATTAACCAAGGCAGATATGGATATAAAACGTAGATGAATCGATAGAGCAACACGTGCCCTTTGAGATAAGACCAAGATTGAAAGAAATGGATACGTTTTAGACCATTTTTACTCGAATACACGGAGCCTTCTTTGTGCGGGAACAGGACCTGTGTACCACAGATAAGTCAGAATTACGCAAAAATAGCAGGCAGTTGCACATCAACTCGGACATTCTTATGACGATATTTCCCTAACGACGGCAAATATGGATATGAAACTTACATGAATCGATAGAGCAACACGTGCCCTTTGGGATAAAAGCAAGATTGCAAGAATTAGATAAGTTTTAGACCATTTTTACTCGAATACACGGAGCCTTCTTTGTGCGGGAACAGGACCTGTGTACCACAGATAAGTGAGAATTACGCAAAAATAGCAGGCAGTTGCACATCAACTCGGACATTCTTATGACGATATTTCCCTAACGACGGCAAATATGGATATTAAACTGACATAAATCGATAGAGCAACACGTGCCCTTTGGGATAAAAGCAAGATTGCAAGAATTAGATAAGTTTTAGACCATTTTTACTCGAATACACGGAGCCTTCTTTGTGCAGGAACAGGACCTGTGTACCACAGATAAGTGAGAATTACGCAAAAATAGCAGGCAGTTGCACATCAACTCGGACATTCTTATGACGATATTTCCCTAACGACGGCCAATATGGATATTAAACTGACATAAATCGATAGAGCAACACGTGCCCTTTGGGATAAAAGCAAGATTGCAAGAATTAGATAAGTTTTAGACCATTTTTACTCGAACACGGAGCCTTCTTTGTGCGGGAACAGGACCTGTGTACCACAGATAAGTCAGAATTACGCAAAAATAGCAGGCAGTTGCATATCAACTCGGACATTCTTATGACGATATTTCCCTAACTACAGCAAATATCGATATGAAAGTTACATGAATCGATAGAGGAACATGTGCCCTTTGAGATAAAGCCAAGATGGCCAGAATTGGATAGGTTTTAGATTATTTATGGTCGAATACACGGAGTCTTCTTTGCGTGGGAACAGGACATGTGTACCACAGATAAGTCAGAAAAACAAAAAATTGGAGAAGGTTGAAAACACTGCGACATTCATGTCAATATATTTCATTAACCAAGGCAGATATGGATATAAAACTTACATGAATCGATAGAGGAACATGTGTCCTTTGAGATAAAGCAAAGAGGGCCAGAATTGGATAGATTTTAGATTTTTTATGGTCGAAAAACGGAGTCTTCTTTGCGTGGGAACAGGACACGTGTACCACAGCTAAGTCAGAATTACGCAAAAATAGCAGGCAGTTGCACATCAACTCGGTCATTCTTATGACGATATTTCCCTAACGACAGCAAATATGGATAAGAAACTCACATAAATTGATAGAGGAACATGTGCCCTTTGAGATAAAGCCAAGATGGCCAGAATTGGATAGGTTTTAGATTATGTATGCTCCAATAGACGGAGTCTTCTTTGCGTGGGAACAGGACATGTGTACCACAGATAAGTCAGAATTACGCAAAAATTGGAGAAGGTTGAAAACACTGCGACATTCATGTGCAAATATTTCATTAACCAAGGCAGATATGGATATAAAACTTACATGAATCGATAGAGTAACACGTGCCCTTTGAGATAAAACCAAGATTGAAAGATTTGAATACGTTTTAGACCATTTTTACGCGATTACACGGAGCCTTTTTTGTGCGGGAACAGGACCTGTGTACCACAGATAAGTCAGAATTACGCAAAAATAGCAGGCGGTTGCACATCAACTCGGTCATTCTTATGACGATATTTCCCTAACGACAGCCAATATGGATATGAAACTGACATGAATCGATAGAGGAACATGTGCCCTTTGGGATAAGACCAAGATGGCCAGAACTAGATAGGTTTTAGATTATTTATGCTCGAATACACGGAGTCTTCTTTGCGTGGGAACAAGACATGTGTACCACAGATAAGTCAGAATTACGCAAAAATTGGAGAAGGTTGAAAACACTGCGACATTCATGTGCAAATATTTCATTAACCAAGGCAGATATGGATATAAAACTTACATGTATCGATAGAGTAACACGTGCCCTTTGAGATAAAACCAAGATTGAAAGAATTGGATACGTTGTAGACCATTTTTACTCGAATACACGGAACCTTTTTTGTGCGGGAACAGGACCTGTGTACCACAGATAAGTCAGAAGTATGCAAAAATAGCAGGCAGTTGCACATCAACTCGGACATTCTTATGTCGATATTTCCCTAACTACAGCAAATATCGATGTGAAACTTACATGAATCGATAGAGGAACATGTGCCCTTTGAGATAAAGCAAAGATGGCCAGAATTGGATAGGTTTTAGATTTTTTATGGTCGAATACACGGAGTCTTCTTTGCTTGGGTACAGGACATGTGTACCACAGATAAGTCAGAATTACGCAAAAATAGCAGCGGTTGCACATCAACTCGGACATTCTTATGACGATATTTCCCTAACTACAGCAAATATCGATATGAAAGTTACATGAATCGATAGAGGAACATGTGCCCTTTGAGATAAAGCCAAGATGGCCAGAATTGGATAGGTTTTAGATTATTTATGGTCGAATAACGGAGTCTTCTTTGAGTGGGAACAGGACCTGTGTACCACAGATAAGTCTTAATTACGCAAAAATTGGAGAAGGTTGAAAACACTGCGACATTCATGTGCAAATATTTCATTAACCAAGGCAGATATGGATATAAAACGTAGATGAATCGATAGAGCAACACGTGCCCTTTGAGATAAGACCAAGATTGAAAGAAATGGATACGTTTAAGACCATTTTTACTCGAATACACGGAGCCTTCTTTGTGCGGGAACAGGACCCGTGTACCACAGATAAGTCAGAATTACGCAAAAACAGCAGGCAGTTGCACATCAACTCGGACATTCTTATGACGATATTTCCCTAACGACGGCAAATATGGATATGAAACTTACATGAATCGATAGAGCAACACGTGCCCTTTGGGATAAAAGCAAGATTGCAAGAATTAGATAAGTTTTAGACCATTTTTACTCGAATACACGGAGCCTTCTTTGTGCGGGAACAGGACCTGTGTACCACAGATAAGTGAGAATTACGCAAAAATAGCAGGCAGTTGCACATCAACTCGGACATTCTTATGACGATATTTCCCTAACGACGGCAAATATGGATATTAAACTGACATGAATCGATAGAGCAACACGTGCCCTTTGGGATAAAAGCAAGATTGCAAGAATTAGATAAGTTTTAGACCATTTTTACTCGAACACAGAGCCTTCTTTGTGCGGGAACAGGACCTGTGTACCACAGATAAGTCAGAATTACGCAAAAATAGCAGGCAGTAGCATATCAACTCGGACATTCTTATGACGATATTTCCCTAACTACAGCCAATATGGATATGTAACTGACATGAATCGATAGAGGAACATGTGCCCTTTGAGATTAATCCAGGATGGCCCGAATTGGATAGGTTTTAGATTATTTATGGTCGAATAACGGAGTCTTCTTTGCGTGGGAGCAGGACATATGTACCACAGATAAGTCAGAATTACGCAAAAATTGGAGAAGGTTGAAAACACTGCGACATTCATGTGCATATATTTCATTAACCAAGGCAGATATGGATATAAAACTTACATGTATCGATAGAGTAACTCGTGCCCTTTGAGATAAAACCAAGATTGAAAAAATTGGATACGTTTTAGACCATTTATACTCGAATACGCGGAGCCTTCTTTGTGCGGGAACAGGACCTCTGTACCACAGGTAAGTCAGAATTATGCAAAAATAGCAGGCAGTTGCACATCAACTCGGACATTCTTATGACGATATTTCCCTAATGACAGCAAATATGGATAAGAAACTTACATAAATCGATAGAGGAACATGTGCCCTTTGAGATAAAGCCAAGATGGCCAGAATTGGATAGGTTTTAGATTATTTATGCTCGAATAGACGGAGTCTTCTTTGCGTGGGAACAGGACATGTGTACCACAGATAAATCAGAATTACGCAAAAATTGGAGCAGGTTGAAAACACTGCGACATTCATGTGAATATATTTCATTAACCAAGGCAGATATGGATATAAACCTTACATGAATCGATAGAGTAACACGTGCCCTTTGAGATAAAACCAAGATTAAAAGAAATGGATACGTTTTAGACCATTTTTACTCGATTACACGGAGCCTTTTTTTGTGCAGGAACAGGACCTGTGTACCACAGATAAGTCAGAATTACGCAAAAATAGCAGGCGGTTGCACATCAACTCGGTCATTCTTAGGACGATATTTCCCTAATGACGGCAAATATGGATATGAAACTTACATGAATCGATAGAGCAACACGTGCCCTTTGGGATAAAAGCAAGATTGAAAGAATTGGATACGTTTTTTAGACCATTTTTTACTCGAATACACGGAGCCTTCTTTGTGCGGGAACAGGACCTGTGTACCACAGATAAGTGAGAATTACGCAAAAAATAGCAGGCAGTTGCACATCAACTCGGACATTCTTATGACGATATTTCCCCTAACGACGGCAAATATGGATATTAAACTGACATGAATCGATAGAGCAACACGTGCCCTTTGGGATAAAAGCAAGATTGCAAGAATTAGATAAGTTTTAGACCATTTTTACTCGAATACACGGAGCCTTCTTTGTGCGGGAACAGGACCTGTGTACCACAGATAAGTCAGAATTACGCAAAAATAGCAGGCAGTTGCACATCAACTCGGACATTCTTATGACGATATTTCCCTAACTACAGCCAATATGGATATGTAACTGACATGAATCGATAGAGGAACATGTGCCCTTTGAGATTAAGCCAAGATGGCCAGAATTGGATAGGTTTTAGATTATTTATGGTCGAATAACGGAGTCTTCTTTGCGTGGGAACAGGACATATGTACCACAGATAAGTCAGAATTACGCAAAAATTGGAGAAGGTTGAAAACACTGCGACATTCATGTGAATATATTTCATTAACCAAGGCAGATATGGATATAAAACTTACATGTATCGATAGAGTAACTCGTGCCCTTTGAGATAAAACCAAGATTGAAAAAATTGGATACGTTTTAGACCATTTATACTCGAATTACGCGGAGCCTTCTTTGTGCGGGAACAGGACCTCTGTACCACAGGTAAGTCAGAATTATGCAAAAATAGCAGGCAGTTGCACATCAACTCGGACATTTCTTATGACGATTATTCCCTAATGACAGCAAATATGGATAAGAAACTTACATAAATCGATAGAGGGAACATGTGCCCTTTGAGATAAAGCCAAGATGGCCAGAATTGGATAGGTTTTTAGATTATTTATGCTCGAATAGACCGGAGTCTTCTTTGCGTGGGAACAGGACATGTGTACCACAGATAAATCAGAATTACGCAAAAATTGGAGCTGGTTGAAAACACTGCGACATTCATGTGAATATATTTCATTAACCAAGGCAGATATGGATATAAAACCTTACATGAATCGATAGAGTAACACGTGCCCTTTGAGATAAAAACCAAGATTAAAAGAAATGGATACGTTTTAGACCATTTTTACTCGATTACACGGAGCCTTTTTTGTGCAGGAACAGGACCTGTGTACCACAGATAAGTCAGAATTACGCAAAAATAGCAGGCGGATGCACATCAACTCGGACATTCTTATGACGATATTTCCCTAACGACAGCCAATATGGATATGTAACTGACATGAATCGATAGAGGAACATGTGCCCTTTGGGATAAAAACCAAGATGGCCAGAATTGGATAGGTTTTAGATTTTTTTTATGGTCGAAAAAACGGGGTCTTCTTTGCGTGGGAACAGGACATGTGTACCACAGATAAGTCAGAATTACGCAAAAATAACAGGCAGTTGCACATCAACTCGGACATTCTGATGACGATATTTCCCTAACGACGGCAAATATGGATATCAAACTGACATGAATCGATAGAGCAACACGTGCCCTTTGAGATAAAAGCAAGATTGCAAGAATTAGATAAGTTTTAGACCATTTTTACTCGAATACACGGAGCCTTCTTTGTGCGGGAACAGGACATGTGTACCACAGATAAGTCAGAATTACGCAAAAAATTGGAGAAGGTTGAAAACACTGCGACATTCATGTGAATATTATTTCATTAACCAAGGCAGATATGGATATAAAACTTACATGAATCGATAGAGGAACATGGGCCCTTTGAGATAAAGCAAAGATGGCCAGAATTGGATAGGTTTTAGATTTTTTTATGGTCGAAAAACGGAGTCTTCTTTGCGTGGGAACAGGACCTGTGTACCACAGATAAGTCGGAATTACGCAAAAATAGCAGGCAGTTGCACATCAACTCGGACATTCTTATGACGATATTTCCCTAACGACAGCAAATATGGATAAGAAAACTGACATGAATCGATAGAGGAACATGTGGCCTTTGGGATGAAAACCAAGATGGCCAGAACTAGATAGGTTTTAGATTATTTATGCTCGAATACACGGAGTCTTCTTTGCATGGGAACAGGACATGTGTACCACAGATAAATCAGAATTACGCAAAAATTGGAGAAGGTTGAAAAACACTGCGACATTCATGTGCATATATTTCATTACCCAACGCAGATATGGATATAAAAACGTAGATGAATCGATAGAGCAACACGTGCCCTTTGAGATAAGACCAAGATTGAAAGAAATGGATTACGTTTTAGACTATTTTAACTCGAATACACGGAGCCTTCTTTGTGCGGGAACAGGACCTGTGTACCACAGATAAGTCAGAATTACGCAAAAATAGCAGGCAGTTGCACATCAACTCGGACATTCTTATGACGATATTTCCCTAACGACGGCAAATATTGATATAAAACTTACATGAATCGATAGAGCAACACGTGCCCTTTGGGATAAAAGCAAGATTGAAAGAATTGGATACGTTTTTAGACAATTTTTTACTCGAATACACAGAGCTTTCTTTGTGCGGGAACAGGACATGTGTACCACAGATAAGTCAGAATTACGCAAAAATTGGAGAAGGTTGAAAACACTGCGACATTCATGTGAATATATTTTCATTAACCAAGGCAGATATGGATATAAAACTTACATAAATCGATAGAGGAACACGGGCCCTTTGAGATAAATCCAACATTGAAAGAATTGGATACGTTGTAGACCATTTTTACTCGAATACACGGAACCTTCTTTGTGCGGGAAACTAGGACCTGTGTACCACAGATAAGTCAGAATTATGCAAAAATAGCAGGCAGTTGCACATCAACTCGGACATTCTTATGTCGATATTTCCCTAACTACAGCAAATATCGATGTGAAACTTACATGAATCGATAGAGGAACATGTGCCCTTTGAGATAAAGCAAAGATGGCCAGAATTGGATAGGTTTTAGAATTTTTTATGGTCGAATACACAGAGTCTTCTTTGCTTGGGTACAGGACATGTGTACCACAGGATAAGTCAGAATTACGCAAAAATAGCAGGCGGTTGCACATCAACCTCGGACATTCTTATGGACGATATTTCCGTAACAACGGAAATATGGATATGAAACTTACATGAATCGATAGAGCAACACGTGCCCTTTGGGATAAAAGCAAGATTGCAAGAATTAGATAAGTTTTAGACCATTTTTACTCGAATACACGGAGCCTTCTTTGTGCGGGAACAGGACCTGTGTACCACAGATAAGTGAGAATTACGCAAAAAATAGCAGGCAGTTGCACATCAAACTCGGACATTCTTATGACGATATTTCCCTAACGACGGCAAAATATGGATATTAAACTGACATAAATCGATAGAGCAACACGTGCCCTTTGGGATAAAAGCAAGATTGCAAGAATTAGATTAAGTTTTAGACCATTTTTACTCGAACACGGAGCCTTCTTTGTGCGGGAACAGGACCTGTGTACCACAGATAAGTCAGAATTACGCAAAAATAGCAGGCAGTTGCACATCAACTCGGACATTCTTATGTCGATATTTCCCTAACTATAGCAAATATCGATGTGAAACTTACATGAATCGATAGAAGAACATGTGCCCTTTGAGATAAAGCAAAGGTGGCCAGAATTGGATAGGTTTTAGATTTTTTATGGTCGAATACACGGAGCCTTCTTTGCATGGGAGCAGGACATGTGTACCACAGATAAGTCAGAAAAAACAAAAAATTGGAGAAGGTTGAAAACACTGCGACATTCATGTCAATATATTTCATTAACCAAGGCAGATATGGATATCAAAACTTACATGAAATCGATAGAGGGAACATGTGTCCTTTGAGATAAAGCAAAGATGGCCAGAATTGGATAGGTTTTAGATTTTTTATGGTCGAATACACGGAGCCTTCTTTGCATGGGAGCAGGACATGTGTACCACAGATAAGTCAGAATTACGCAAAAATAACAGGCAGTTGCACATCAACTCGGACATTCTTATGACGATATTTCCCTAACGACAGCAAATATGGATAAGAAACTTACATAAATCGATTGAGGAACACGTGCCCTTTGGGATAAAAGCAAGATTACAAGAATTAGATAAGTTTTAGACCATTTTTACTCGAATACACGGAGCCTTCTTTGTGTGGGAACAGGACCTGTGTACCACAGATAAGTCAGAATTACGCAAAAATAGCAGGCAGTTGCACATCAACTCGGACATTCTTATGACGATATTTCCCTAAATACAGCAAATATCGATATGAACCTTACATGAATTGATAGAGGAAGATGTGCCCTTTGAGATAAAGCCAAGATGGCCAGAATTGGTTAGGTTTTAGATTATTTATGGTCGAATAGACGGAGTCTTCTTTGCGTGGGAACAGGACATGTGTACCACAGATGAGTCTTAATTACGCAAACATTCGAGAAGGTTGAAAACACTGCGACATTCATGTGCAAATATTTCATTAACCAAGGCAGATATGGATATAAAACGTAGATGAATCGATAGAGCAACACGTGCCCTTTGAGATAAGACCAAGATTGAAAGAAAATGGATACGTTTTAGACCATTTATACTCGATTACACGGAGCCTTCTTTGTGCGGGAACAGGACCTGTGTACCACAGATAAGTCAGAATTACGCAAAAATAGCAGGCAGTTGCACATCAACGTCGGACATTCCTTATGACGATATTTCCCTAACAAGCAAGATTGCAAGAATTAGATAAGTTTTAGACCATTTTTACTCGAATACACGGAGCCTTCTTTGTGCGGGAACAGGACCTGTGTACCACAGATAAGTGAGAATTACGCAAAAATAGCAGGCAGTTGCACATCAACTCGGACATTCTTATGACGATATTTCCCTAACGACGGCAAATATGGATATTAAACTGACATAAATCGATAGAGCAACACGTGCCCTTTGGGATAAAAGCAAGATTGCAAGAATTAGATAAGTTTTAGACCATTTTTACTCGAATACACGGAGCCTTCTTTGTGCAGGAACAGGACCTGTGTACCACAGATAAGTGAGAATTACGCAAAAATAGCAGGCAGTTGCACATCAACTCGGACATTCTTATGACGATATTTCCCTAACGACGGCCAATATGGATATTAAACTGACATAAATCGATAGAGCAACACGTGCCCTTTGGGATAAAAGCAAGATTGCAAGAATTAGATAAGTTTTAGACCATTTTTACTCGAACACGGAGCCTTCTTTGTGCGGGAACAGGACCTGTGTACCACAGATAAGTCAGAATTACGCAAAAATAGCAGGCAGTTGCACATCAACTCGGACATTCTTATGACAATATTTCCCTAACTACAGCAAATATCGATATGAAAGTTACATGAATCGATAGAGGAACATGTGCCCTTTGAGATAAAGCCAAGATGGCCAGAATTGGATAGGTTTTAGATTATTTATGGTCGAATACACGGAGTCTTCTTTGCGTGGGAACAGGACATGTGTACCACAGATAAGTCAGAAAAACAAAAAATTGGAGAAGGTTGAAAACACTGCGACATTCATGTCAATATATTTCATTAACCAAGGCAGATATGGATATAAAACTTACATGAATCGATAGAGGAACATGTGTCCTTTGAGATAAAGCAAAGATGGCCAGAATTGGATAGATTTTAGATTTTTTATGGTCGAAAAACGGAGTCTTCTTTGCGTGGGAACAGGACATGTGTACCACAGCTAAGTCAGAATTACGCAAAAATAGCAGGCAGTTGCACATCAACTCGGTCATTCTTATGACGATATTTCCCTAACGACAGCAAATATGGATAAGAAACTCACATAAATTGATAGAGGAACATGTGCCCTTTGAGATAAAGCCAAGATGGCCAGAATTGGATAGGTTTTAGATTATGTATGCTCCAATAGACGGAGTCTTCTTTGCGTGGGAACAGGACATGTGTACCACAGATAAGTCAGAATTACGCAAAAATTGGAGAAGGTTGAAAACACTGCGACATTCATGTGCAAATATTTCATTAACCAAGGCAGATATGGATATAAAACTTACATGAATCGATAGAGTAACACGTGCCCTTTGAGATAAAACCAAGATTGAAAGATTTGAATACGTTTTAGACCATTTTTACGCGATTACACGGAGCCTTTTTTGTGCGGGAACAGGACCTGTGTACCACAGATAAGTCAGAATTACGCAAAAATAGCAGGCGGTTGCACATCAACTCGGTCATTCTTATGACGATATTTCCCTAACGACAGCCAATATGGATATGAAACTGACATGAATCGATAGAGGAACATGTGCCCTTTGGGATAAGACCAAGATGGCCAGAACTAGATAGGTTTTAGATTATTTATGCTCGAATACACGGAGTCTTCTTTGCGTGGGAACAAGACATG
This sequence comes from Acanthaster planci, assembly GCF_054643075.1. Taxonomy (NCBI): domain Eukaryota; kingdom Metazoa; phylum Echinodermata; class Asteroidea; order Valvatida; family Acanthasteridae; genus Acanthaster; species Acanthaster planci. Next base: position 71,652 of record NW_028257655.1, on the reverse strand, counting down.
TGTACCACAGATAAGTCAGAATTACGCAAAAATTGGAGAAGGTTGAAAACACTGCGACATTCATGTGCAAATATTTCATTAACCAAGGCAGATATGGATATAAAACTTACATGTATCGATAGAGTAACACGTGCCCTTTGAGATAAAACCAAGATTGAAAGAATTGGATACGTTGTAGACCATTTTTACTCGAATACACGGAACCTTTTTTGTGCGGGAACAGGACCTGTGTACCACAGATAAGTCAGAAGTATGCAAAAATAGCAGGCAGTTGCACATCAACTCGGACATTCTTATGTCGATATTTCCCTAACTACAGCAAATATCGATGTGAAACTTACATGAATCGATAGAGGAACATGTGCCCTTTGAGATAAAGCAAAGATGGCCAGAATTGGATAGGTTTTAGATTTTTTATGGTCGAATACACGGAGTCTTCTTTGCTTGGGTACAGGACATGTGTACCACAGATAAGTCAGAATTACGCAAAAATAGCAGCGGTTGCACATCAACTCGGACATTCTTATGACGATATTTCCCTAACTACAGCAAATATCGATATGAAAGTTACATGAATCGATAGAGGAACATGTGCCCTTTGAGATAAAGCCAAGATGGCCAGAATTGGATAGGTTTTAGATTATTTATGGTCGAATAACGGAGTCTTCTTTGAGTGGGAACAGGACCTGTGTACCACAGATAAGTCTTAATTACGCAAAAATTGGAGAAGGTTGAAAACACTGCGACATTCATGTGCAAATATTTCATTAACCAAGGCAGATATGGATATAAAACGTAGATGAATCGATAGAGCAACACGTGCCCTTTGAGATAAGACCAAGATTGAAAGAAATGGATACGTTTAAGACCATTTTTACTCGAATACACGGAGCCTTCTTTGTGCGGGAACAGGACCCGTGTACCACAGATAAGTCAGAATTACGCAAAAACAGCAGGCAGTTGCACATCAACTCGGACATTCTTATGACGATATTTCCCTAACGACGGCAAATATGGATATGAAACTTACATGAATCGATAGAGCAACACGTGCCCTTTGGGATAAAAGCAAGATTGCAAGAATTAGATAAGTTTTAGACCATTTTTACTCGAATACACGGAGCCTTCTTTGTGCGGGAACAGGACCTGTGTACCACAGATAAGTGAGAATTACGCAAAAATAGCAGGCAGTTGCACATCAACTCGGACATTCTTATGACGATATTTCCCTAACGACGGCAAATATGGATATTAAACTGACATGAATCGATAGAGCAACACGTGCCCTTTGGGATAAAAGCAAGATTGCAAGAATTAGATAAGTTTTAGACCATTTTTACTCGAACACAGAGCCTTCTTTGTGCGGGAACAGGACCTGTGTACCACAGATAAGTCAGAATTACGCAAAAATAGCAGGCAGTAGCATATCAACTCGGACATTCTTATGACGATATTTCCCTAACTACAGCCAATATGGATATGTAACTGACATGAATCGATAGAGGAACATGTGCCCTTTGAGATTAATCCAGGATGGCCCGAATTGGATAGGTTTTAGATTATTTATGGTCGAATAACGGAGTCTTCTTTGCGTGGGAGCAGGACATATGTACCACAGATAAGTCAGAATTACGCAAAAATTGGAGAAGGTTGAAAACACTGCGACATTCATGTGCATATATTTCATTAACCAAGGCAGATATGGATATAAAACTTACATGTATCGATAGAGTAACTCGTGCCCTTTGAGATAAAACCAAGATTGAAAAAATTGGATACGTTTTAGACCATTTATACTCGAATACGCGGAGCCTTCTTTGTGCGGGAACAGGACCTCTGTACCACAGGTAAGTCAGAATTATGCAAAAATAGCAGGCAGTTGCACATCAACTCGGACATTCTTATGACGATATTTCCCTAATGACAGCAAATATGGATAAGAAACTTACATAAATCGATAGAGGAACATGTGCCCTTTGAGATAAAGCCAAGATGGCCAGAATTGGATAGGTTTTAGATTATTTATGCTCGAATAGACGGAGTCTTCTTTGCGTGGGAACAGGACATGTGTACCACAGATAAATCAGAATTACGCAAAAATTGGAGCAGGTTGAAAACACTGCGACATTCATGTGAATATATTTCATTAACCAAGGCAGATATGGATATAAACCTTACATGAATCGATAGAGTAACACGTGCCCTTTGAGATAAAACCAAGATTAAAAGAAATGGATACGTTTTAGACCATTTTTACTCGATTACACGGAGCCTTTTTTGTGCAGGAACAGGACCTGTGTACCACAGATAAGTCAGAATTACGCAAAAATAGCAGGCGGTTGCACATCAACTCGGACATTCTTATGACGATATTTCCCTAACGACGGCAAATATGGATATGAAACTTACATGAATCGATAGAGCAACACGTGCCCTTTGGGATAAAAGCAAGATTGCAAGAATTAGATAAGTTTTAGACCATTTTTACTCGAATACACGGAGCCTTCTTTGTGCGGGAACAGGACCTGTGTACCACAGATAAGTGAGAATTACGCAAAAATAGCAGGCAGTTGCACATCAACTCGGACATTCTTATGACGATATTTCCCTAACGACGGCAAATATGGATATTAAACTGACATGAATCGATAGAGCAACACGTGCCCTTTGGGATAAAAGCAAGATTGCAAGAATTAGATAAGTTTTAGACCATTTTTACTCGAACACAGAGCCTTCTTTGTGCGGGAACAGGACCTGTGTACCACAGATAAGTCAGAATTACGCAAAAATAGCAGGCAGTTGCATATCAACTCGGACATTCTTATGACGATATTTCCCTAACTACAGCCAATATGGATATGTAACTGACATGAATCGATAGAGGAACATGTGCCCTTTGAGATTAATCCAGGATGGCCCGAATTGGATAGGTTTTAGATTATTTATGGTCGAATAACGGAGTCTTCTTTGCGTGGGAGCAGGACATATGTACCACAGATAAGTCAGAATTACGCAAAAATTGGAGAAGGTTGAAAACACTGCGACATTCATGTGCATATATTTCATTAACCAAGGCAGATATGGATATAAAACTTACATGTATCGATAGAGTAACTCGTGCCCTTTGAGATAAAACCAAGATTGAAAAAATTGGATACGTTTTAGACCATTTATACTCGAATACGCGGAGCCTTCTTTGTGCGGGAACAGGACCTCTGTACCACAGGTAAGTCAGAATTATGCAAAAATAGCAGGCAGTTGCACATCAACTCGGACATTCTTATGACGATATTTCCCTAATGACAGCAAATATGGATAAGAAACTTACATAAATCGATAGAGGAACATGTGCCCTTTGAGATAAAGCCAAGATGGCCAGAATTGGATAGGTTTTAGATTATTTATGCTCGAATAGACGGAGTCTTCTTTGCGTGGGAACAGGACATGTGTACCACAGATAAATCAGAATTACGCAAAAATTGGAGCAGGTTGAAAACACTGCGACATTCATGTGAATATATTTCATTAACCAAGGCAGATATGGATATAAACCTTACATGAATCGATAGAGTAACACGTGCCCTTTGAGATAAAACCAAGATTAAAAGAAATGGATACGTTTTAGACCATTTTTACTCGATTACACGGAGCCTTTTTTGTGCAGGAACAGGACCTGTGTACCACAGATAAGTCAGAATTACGCAAAAATAGCAGGCGGTTGCACATCAACTCGGACATTCTTATGACGATATTTCCCTAACGACAGCCAATATGGATATGTAACTGACATGAATCGATAGAGGAACATGTGCCCTTTGGGATAAAACCAAGATGGCCAGAATTGGATAGGTTTTAGATTTTTTTATGGTCGAAAAACGGGGTCTTCTTTGCGTGGGAACAGGACATGTGTACCACAGATAAGTCAGAATTACGCAAAAATAACAGGCAGTTGCACATCAACTCGGACATTCTGATGACGATATTTCCCTAACGACGGCAAATATGGATATCAAACTGACATGAATCGATAGAGCAACACGTGCCCTTTGAGATAAAAGCAAGATTGCAAGAATTAGATAAGTTTTAGACCATTTTTACTCGAATACACGGAGCCTTCTTTGTGCGGGAACAGGACATGTGTACCACAGATAAGTCAGAATTACGCAAAAATTGGAGAAGGTTGAAAACACTGCGACATTCATGTGAATATATTTCATTAACCAAGGCAGATATGGATATAAAACTTACATGAATCGATAGAGGAACATGTGCCCTTTGAGATAAAGCAAAGATGGCCAGAATTGGATAGGTTTTAGATTTTTTATGGTCGAAAAACGGAGTCTTCTTTGCGTGGGAACAGGACCTGTGTACCACAGATAAGTCGGAATTACGCAAAAATAGCAGGCAGTTGCACATCAACTCGGACATTCTTATGACGATATTTCCCTAACGACAGCAAATATGGATAAGAAACTGACATGAATCGATAGAGGAACATGTGGCCTTTGGGATGAAACCAAGATGGCCAGAACTAGATAGGTTTTAGATTATTTATGCTCGAATACACGGAGTCTTCTTTGCATGGGAACAGGACATGTGTACCACAGATAAATCAGAATTACGCAAAAATTGGAGAAGGTTGAAAACACTGCGACATTCATGTGCATATATTTCATTACCCAACGCAGATATGGATATAAAACGTAGATGAATCGATAGAGCAACACGTGCCCTTTGAGATAAGACCAAGATTGAAAGAAATGGATACGTTTTAGACTATTTTAACTCGAATACACGGAGCCTTCTTTGTGCGGGAACAGGACCTGTGTACCACAGATAAGTGAGAATTACGCAAAAATAGCAGGCAGTTGCACATCAACTCGGACATTCTTATGACGATATTTCCCTAACGACGGCAAATATGGATATAAAACTTACATGAATCGATAGAGCAACACGTGCCCTTTGGGATAAAAGCAAGATTGAAAGAATTGGATACGTTTTAGACAATTTTTACTCGAATACACAGAGCTTTCTTTGTGCGGGAACAGGACATGTGTACCACAGATAAGTCAGAATTACGCAAAAATTGGAGAAGGTTGAAAACACTGCGACATTCATGTGAATATATTTCATTAACCAAGGCAGATATGGATATAAAACTTACATGAATCGATAGAGGAACACGTGCCCTTTGAGATAAAACCAAGATTGAAAGAATTGGATACGTTGTAGACCATTTTTACTCGAATACACGGAACCTTGTTTGTGCGGGAACAGGACCTGTGTACCACAGATAAGTCAGAATTATGCAAAAATAGCAGGCAGTTGCACATCAACTCGGACATTCTTATGTCGATATTTCCCTAACTACAGCAAATATCGATGTGAAACTTACATGAATCGATAGAGGAACATGTGCCCTTTGAGATAAAGCAAAGATGGCCAGAATTGGATAGGTTTTAGATTTTTTATGGTCGAATACACAGAGTCTTCTTTGCTTGGGTACAGGACATGTGTACCACAGATAAGTCAGAATTACGCAAAAATAGCAGGCGGTTGCACATCAACTCGGACATTCTTATGACGATATTTCCGTAACAACGGAAATATGGATATGAAACTTACATGAATCGATAGAGCAACACGTGCCCTTCGGGATAAAAGCAAGATTGCAAGAATTAGATAAGTTTTAGACCATTTTTACTCGAATACACGGAGCCTTCTTTGTGCGGGAACAGGACCTGTGTTCCGCAGATAAGTGAGAATTACGCAAAAATACCAGGCAGTTGCACATCAACTCGGACATTCTTATGACGATATTTCCCTAACGACGGCAAATATGGATATAAAACTGACATAAATCGATAGAGCAACACGTGCCCTTTGGGATAAAAGCAAGATTGCAAGAATTAGATAAGATTTAGACCATTTTTACTCGAACACGGAGCCTTCATTGTGCGGGAACAGGACCTGTGTACCACAGATAAGTCAGAAATACGGAAAAATAGCAGGCAGTTGCACATCAACTCGGACATTCTTATGACGATATTTCCCTAACTACAGCAAATATGGATATGTAACTGACATGAATCGATAGAGGAGCCTGTGCCCTTTGGGATAAAACCAAGATGGCCAGAATTAGATGGGTTTTAGATTATTTATGCTCGAATACACGGAGTCTTCTTTGCGTGGGAACAGGACATGTGTACCACAGATAAGTCAGAATAACAAAAAATTGGAGAAGGTTGAAAACACTGCGACATTAATGTGAATATATTTCATTAACCAAGGCAGATATGGATATAAAACTTACATGAATCGATAGAGTAACACGTGCCCTTTGAGATAAAACCAACATTGAAAGAATTGGATAGGTTTTAGACCATTTATACTCGAATACACAGAGCCTTCTTTGTGCGGGAACAGGACCTGTGTACCACAGATAAGTCAGAATTACGCAAAAATAGCAGGCGGTTGCACATCAACTCGGACATTCTTATGACGATATTTCCCTAACGACGGCAAATATGGATATGAAACTTACATGAATCGATAAAACAACACGTGCCCTTTGGGATAAAAGCAAGATTGAAAGAATTGGATACGTTTTAGACAATTTTCACTCGAATACACAGAGCTTTCTTTGTGCGGGAACAGGACATGTGTACCACAGATAAGTCAGAATTACGCAAAAATTGGAGAAGGTTGAAAACACTGCGACATTCATGTGAATATATTTCATTAACCAAGGCAGATATGGATATAAACCTTACATGAATCGATAGAGTAACACGTGCCCTTTGAGATAAAACCAAGATTAAAAGAAATGGATACGTTTTAGACCATTTTTACTCGATTACACGGAGCCTTTTTTGTGCAGGAACAGGACCTGTGTACCACAGATAAGTCAGAATTACGCAAAAATAGCAGGCGGTTGCACATCAACTCGGACATTCTTATGACGATATTTCCCTAACGACGGCAAATATGGATATGAAACTTACATGAATCGATAGAGCAACACGTGCCCTTTGGGATAAAAGCAAGATTGCAAGAATTAGATAAGTTTTAGACCATTTTTACTCGAATACACGGAGCCTTCTTTGTGCGGGAACAGGACCTGTGTACCACAGATAAGTGAGAATTACGCAAAAATAGCAGGCAGTTGCACATCAACTCGGACATTCTTATGACGATATTTCCCTAACGACGGCAAATATGGATATTAAACTGACATGAATCGATAGAGCAACACGTGCCCTTTGGGATAAAAGCAAGATTGCAAGAATTAGATAAGTTTTAGACCATTTTTACTCGAACACAGAGCCTTCTTTGTGCGGGAACAGGACCTGTGTACCACAGATAAGTCAGAATTACGCAAAAATAGCAGGCAGTTGCATATCAACTCGGACATTCTTATGACGATATTTCCCTAACTACAGCCAATATGGATATGTAACTGACATGAATCGATAGAGGAACATGTGCCCTTTGAGATTAATCCAGGATGGCCCGAATTGGATAGGTTTTAGATTATTTATGGTCGAATAACGGAGTCTTCTTTGCGTGGGAGCAGGACATATGTACCACAGATAAGTCAGAATTACGCAAAAATTGGAGAAGGTTGAAAACACTGCGACATTCATGTGCATATATTTCATTAACCAAGGCAGATATGGATATAAAACTTACATGTATCGATAGAGTAACTCGTGCCCTTTGAGATAAAACCAAGATTGAAAAAATTGGATACGTTTTAGACCATTTATACTCGAATACGCGGAGCCTTCTTTGTGCGGGAACAGGACCTCTGTACCACAGGTAAGTCAGAATTATGCAAAAATAGCAGGCAGTTGCACATCAACTCGGACATTCTTATGACGATATTTCCCTAATGACAGCAAATATGGATAAGAAACTTACATAAATCGATAGAGGAACATGTGCCCTTTGGGATAAAGCCAAGATGGCCAGAATTGGATAGGTTTTAGATTATTTATGCTCGAATAGACGGAGTCTTCTTTGCGTGGGAACAGGACATGTGTACCACAGATAAATCAGAATTACGCAAAAATTGGAGCAGGTTGAAAACACTGCGACATTCATGTGAATATATTTCATTAACCAAGGCAGATATGGATATAAACCTTACATGAATCGATAGAGTAACACGTGCCCTTTGAGATAAAACCAAGATTAAAAGAAATGGATACGTTTTAGACCATTTTTACTCGATTACACGGAGCCTTTTTTGTGCAGGAACAGGACCTGTGTACCACAGATAAGTCAGAATTACGCAAAAATAGCAGGCGGTTGCACATCAACTCGGACATTCTTATGACGATATTTCCCTAACGACAGCCAATATGGATATGTAACTGACATGAATCGATAGAGGAACATGTGCCCTTTGGGATAAAACCAAGATGGCCAGAATTGGATAGGTTTTAGATTTTTTTTATGGTCGAAAAACGGGGTCTTCTTTGCGTGGGAACAGGACATGTGTACCACAGATAAGTCAGAATTACGCAAAAATAACAGGCAGTTGCACATCAACTCGGACATTCTGATGACGATATTTCCCTAACGACGGCAAATATGGATATCAAACTGACATGAATCGATAGAGCAACACGTGCCCTTTGAGATAAAAGCAAGATTGCAAGAATTAGATAAGTTTTAGACCATTTTTACTCGAATACACGGAGCCTTCTTTGTGCGGGAACAGGACATGTGTACCACAGATAAGTCAGAATTACGCAAAAATTGGAGAAGGTTGAAAACACTGCGACATTCATGTGAATATATTTCATTAACCAAGGCAGATATGGATATAAAACTTACATGAATCGATAGAGGAACATGTGCCCTTTGAGATAAAGCAAAGATGGCTAGAATTGGATAGGTTTTAGATTTTTTATGGTCGAAAAACGGAGTCTTCTTTGCGTGGGAACAGGACCTGTGTACCACAGATAAGTCGGAATTACGCAAAAATAGCAGGCAGTTGCACATCAACTCGGACATTCTTATGACGATATTTCCCTAACGACAGCAAATATGGATAAGAAACTGACATGAATCGATAGAGGAACATGTGGCCTTTGGGATGAAACCAAGATGGCCAGAACTAGATAGGTTTTAGATTATTTATGCTCGAATACACGGAGTCTTCTTTGCGTGGGAACAGGACATGTGTACCACAGATAAATCAGAATTACGCAAAAATTGGAGAAGGTTGAAAACACTGCGACATTCATGTGCATATATTTCATTACCCAACGCAGATATGGATATAAAACGTAGATGAATCGATAGAGCAACACGTGCCCTTTGAGATAAGACCAAGATTGAAAGAAATGGATACGTTTTAGACTATTTTAACTCGAATACACGGAGCCTTCTTTGTGCGGGAACAGGACCTGTGTACCACAGATAAGTGAGAATTACGCAAAAATAGCAGGCAGTTGCACATCAACTCGGACATTCTTATGACGATATTTCCCTAACGACGGCAAATATGGATATAAAACTTACATGAATCGATAGAGCAACACGTGCCCTTTGGGATAAAAGCAAGGTTGAAAGAATTGGATACGTTTTAGACAATTTTTGCTCGAATACACAGAGCTTTCTTTGTGCGGGAACAGGACATGTGTACCACAGATAAGTCAGAATTACGCAAAAATTGGAGAAGGTTGAAAACACTGCGACATTCATGTGAATATATTTCATTAACCAAGGCAGATATGGATATAAAACTTACATGAATCGATAGAGGAACACGTGCCCTTTGAGATAAAACCAAGATTGAAAGAATTGGATACGTTGTAGACCATTTTTACTCGAATACACGGAACCTTGTTTGTGCGGGAACAGGACCTGTGTACCACAGATAAGTCAGAATTATGCAAAAATAGCAGGCAGTTGCACATCAACTCGGACATTCTTATGTCGATATTTCCCTAACTACAGCAAATATCGATGTGAAACTTACATGAATCGATAGAGGAACATGTGCCCTTTGAGATAAAGCAAAGATGGCCAGAATTGGATAGGTTTTAGATTTTTTATGGTCGAATACACAGAGTCTTCTTTGCTTGGGTACAGGACATGTGTACCACAGATAAGTCAGAATTACGCAAAAATAGCAGGCGGTTGCACATCAACTCGGACATTCTTATGACGATATTTCCGTAACAACGGAAATATGGATATGAAACTTACATGAATCGATAGAGCAACACGTGCCCTTCGGGATAAAAGCAAGATTGCAAGAATTAGATAAGTTTTAGACCATTTTTACTCGAATACACGGAGCCTTCTTTGTGCGGGAACAGGACCTGTGTTCCGCAGATAAGTGAGAATTACGCAAAAATACCAGGCAGTTGCACATCAACTCGGACATTCTTATGACGATATTTCCCTAACGACGGCAAATATGGATATAAAACTGACATAAATCGATAGAGCAACACGTGCCCTTTGGGATAAAAGCAAGATTGCAAGAATTAGATAAGATTTAGACCATTTTTACTCGAACACGGAGCCTTCATTGTGCGGGAACAGGACCTGTGTACCACAGATAAGTCAGAAATACGGAAAAATAGCAGGCAGTTGCACATCAACTCGGACATTCTTATGACGATATTTCCCTAACTACAGCAAATATGGATATGTAACTGACATGAATCGATAGAGGAGCCTGTGCCCTTTGGGATAAAACCAAGATGGCCAGAATTAGATGGGTTTTAGATTATTTATGCTCGAATACACGGAGTCTTCTTTGCGTGGGAACAGGACATGTGTACCACAGATAAGTCAGAATAACACAAAATTGGAGAAGGTTGAAAACACTGCGACATTCATGTGAATATATTTCATTAACCAAGGCAGATATGGATATAAAACTTACATGAATCGATAGAGTAACACGTGCCCTTTGAGAAAAAACCAACATTGAAAGAATTGGATAGGTTTTAGACCATTTATACTCGAATACACAGAGCCTTCTTTGTGCGGGAACAGGACCTGTGTACCACAGATAAGTCAGAATTACGCAAAAATAGCAGGCGGTTGCACATCAACTCGGACATTCTTATGACGATATTTCCCTAACGACGGCAAATATGGATATGAAACTTACATGAATCGATAAAACAACACGTGCCCTTTGGGATAAAAGCAAGATTGAAAGAATTGGATACGTTTTAGACATTTTTCACTCGAATACACAGAGCTTTCTTTGTGCGGGAACAGGACATGTGTACCACAGATAAGTCAGAATTACGCAAAAATTGGAGAAGGTTGAAAACACTGCGACATTCATGTGAATTTATTTTATTAACCAAGGCAGATATGGATATAAAACTTACAAGAATCGATAGAGGAACACGTGCCCTTTGAGATAAAACCAAGATTGAAAGAATTGGATACGTTGTAGACCATTTTTACTCGAATACACGGAACCTTGTTTGTGCGGGAACAGGACCTGTGTACCACAGATAAGTCAGAATTATGCAAAAATAGCAGGCAGTTGCACATCAACTCGGACATTCTTATGTCGATATTTCCCTAACTACAGCAAATATGGATATAAAACTGACATAAATCGATAGAGCAACACGTGCCCTTTGGGATAAAAGCGAGATTGCAAGAATTAGATATGTTTTAGACCATTTTTACTCGAACACGGAGCCTTTTTTGTGCGGGAACAGGACCTGTGTACCACAGATAAGTCAGAATTACGGAAAAATAGCAGGCAGTTGCACATCAACTCGGACATTCTTATGACGATATTTCCCTAACGACAGCAAATATGGATAAGAAACTGACATGAATCGATAGAGGAACATGTGCCCTTTGGGATAAAACCAAGATGGCCAGAACTAGATAGGTTTTAGATTATTTATGCTCGAATACACGGAGTCTTCTTTGCGTGGGAACAGGACATGTGTACCACAGATAAATCAGAATTACGCAAAAATTGGAGAAGGTTGAAAACACTGCGACATTCATGTGAATATATTTCATTGACCAAGGCAGATATGGATATAAAACTTACATGAATCGATAGAGTAACACGTGCCCTTTGAGATAAAACCAACATTGAAAGAATTGGATAGGTTTTAGACCATTTATACTCGAATACACAGAGCCTTCTTTGTGCGGGAACAGGACCTGTGTACCACAGATAAGTCAGAATTACGCAAAAATAGCAGGTGGTTGCACATCAACTCCGACATTCTTATGACGATATTTCCCTAACGACAGCCAATATGGATATGTAACTGACATGAATCGATAGAGGAACATGTGCCCTTTGGGATAAAGCCAAGATGGCCAGAATTGGATAGGTTTTAGATTATTTATGCTCGAATAGACGGAGTCTTCTTTGCGTGGGAACAGGACAGGTGTACCACAGATAAGTCAGAATTACGCAAAAATTGGAGAAGGTTGAAAACACTGCGACATTCATGTGAATATATTTCATTAACCAAGGCAGATATGGATATAAAACTTACATGTATCGATAGACTAACACGTGCCCTTTGAGATAAAACTAAGATTGAGAGAATTTGATATGTTTTAGACCATTTTTACTCGAATACATGGAGCCTTCTTTGTGCGGGAACAGGACCTGTGTACCACAGATAAGTCAGAATTACGCAAAAATAGCAGGCGGTTGCACATCAACTCGGACATTCTTATGACGATATTTCCCTAACGACAGCCAATATGGATATGTAACTGACATGAATCGATAGAGGAACATGTGCCCTTTGGGATAAAACCAAGATGGCCAGAATTAGATGGGTTTTAGATTATTTCTGCTCGAATACACGGAGTCTTCTTTGCGTGGGAACAGGACATGTGTACCACAGATAAGTCAGAATAACAAAAAATTGTAGAAGGTTAAAAACACTGCGACATTCATGTGAATATATTTCATTAACCAAGGCCGATATGGATATAAAACTTACATGAATCGATAGAGTAACACGTGCCCTTTGAGATAAAACCAAGATTGAAAGAATTGGATACGTTTTAGACCATTTATACTCGAATACACAGAGCCTGCTTTGTGCGGGAACAAGACCTGTGTACCACAGATAAGTCAGAATTGCGCAAAAATAGCAGGCGGTTGCACATCAACTCGGACATTCTTATGACGATATTTCCCTAACTACAGCCAATATGGATATGTAACTGACATGAATCGATAGAGGAACATGTGCCCTTTGGGATAAAACCAAGATGGCCAGAATTGGATAGGTTTTAGATTTTTTATGGTCGAATACACGGAGTCTTCTTTGCTTGGGTACAGGACATGTGTACCACAGATAAGTCAGAATTATGCAAAAATAGCAGGCAGTTGCACATCAACTCGGATATTCTTATGTCGATATTTCCCTAACTACAGCAAATATCGATGTGAAACTTACATGAATCGATAGAAGAACATGTGCCCTTTGAGATAAAGCAAAGATGGCCAGAATTGAATACGTTTTAGACCATTTTTACTCGATTACACGGAGTCTTCTTTGCGTGGGAACAGGACATGTGTACCACAGATAAATCAGAAAAACAAAAAATTGGAGAAGGTTGAAAACACTGCGACATTCATGTCAATATATCTCATTAACCAATGCAGATATGGATATAAAACTTACATGAATCGATAGAGGAACATGTGTCCTTTGAGATAAAGCAAAGATGGCCAGAATTGGATAGATTTTAGATTTTTTATGGTCGAAAAACGGAGTCTTCTTTGCGTGGGAACAGGACATGTGTACCACAGCTAAGTCAGAATTACGCAAAAATAGCAGGTGGTTGCACATCAACTCGGTCATTCTTATGACGATATTTCCCTAACGACAGCAAATATGGATAAGAAACTCACATAAATTGATAGAGGAACATGTGCCCTTTGAGATAAAGCCAAGATGGCCAGAATTGGATAGGTTTTAGATTATTTATGCTCGAATAGACGGAGTCTTCTTTGCGTGGGAACAGGACATGTGTACCACAGATAAGTCAGAATTACGCAAAAATTGGAGAAGGTTGAAAACACTGCGACATTCATGTGAATATATTTCATTAACCAAGGCAGATATGGATATAAAACTTACATGAATCGATAGAGTAACACGTGCCCTTTGAGATAAAACCAAGATTGAAAGAATTGAATACGTTTTAGACCATTTTTACTCGATTACACAGAGCTTTCTTTCTGCGGGAACAGGACCTGTGTACCACAGATAAGTCAGAATTACGCAAAAATAGCAGGCGGTTGCACATCAACTCGGACATTCTTATGACGATATTTCCCTAACGACAGCCAATATGGATATGAAACTGACATGAATCGATAGAGGAACATGTGCCCTTTGGGATAAAACCAAGATGGCCAGAACTAGATAGGTTTTAGATTATTTATGCTCGAATACACGGAGTCTTCTTTGCGTGGGAACAGGACATGTTTACCACAGATAAATCAGAATTACGCAAAAATTGGAGAAGGTTGAAAACACTGCGACATTCATGTGAATATATTTCATTACCCAACGCAGATATGGATATAAAACGTAGATGAATCGATAGAGCAACACGTGCCCTTTGAGATAAAACCAAGATTGAGAGAATTTGATATGTTTTAGACCATTTATACTCGAATACATGGAGCCTTCTTTGTGCGGGAACAGGACCTGTGTACCACAGATAAGTCAGAATTACGCAAAAATAGCAGGCGGTTGCACATCAACTCGGACATTCTTATGACGATATTTCCCTAACGACAGCCAATATGGATATGTAACTGACATGAATCGATAGAGGAACATGTGCCCTTTGGGATAAAACCAAGATGGCCAGAATTAGATGGGTTTTAGATTATTTCTGCTCGAATACACGGAGTCTTCTTTGCGTGGGAACAGGACATGTGTACCACAGATAAGTCAGAATAACAAAAAATTGGAGAAGGTTAAAAACACTGCGACATTCATGTGAATATATTTCATTAACCAAGGCCGATATGGATATAAAACTTACATGAATCGATAGAGTAACACGTGCCCTTTGAGATAAAATCAAGATTGAAAGAATTGGATACGTTTTAGACCATTTATACTCGAATACACAGAGCCTGCTTTGTGCGGGAACAAGACCTGTGTACCACAGATAAGTCAGAATTACGCAAAAATAGCAGGCGGTTGCACATCAACTCGGACATTCTTATGACGATATTTCCCTAACTACAGCCAATATGGATATGTAACTGACATGAATCGATAGAGGAACATGTGCCCTTTGGGATAAAACCAAGATGGCCAGAATTGGATAGGTTTTAGACCATTTTTACTCGAACACGGAGCCTTCATTGTGCGGGAACAGGACCTGTGTACCACAGATAAGTCAGAATTACGCAAAAATAGCAGGCAGTTGCATATCAACTCGGACATTCTTGTGACGATATTTCCCTAACTACAGCAAATATCGATATGAAAGTTACATGAATCGATAGAGGAACATGTGCCCTTTGAGATAAAGCCAAGATGGCCAGATTTGGATAGGTTTTAGATTATTTATGGTCGAATACACGGAGTCTTCTTTGCGTGGGAACAGGACATGTGTACCACAGATAAGTCAGAATTACGCAAAAATTGGAGAAGGTTGAAAACACTGCGACATTCATGTGAATATATTTCATTAACCAAGGCAGATATGGATATAAAACTTACATGAATCGATAGAGGAACATGTGCCCTTTGAGATAAAGCAAAGATGGCCAGAATTGGATAGGTTTTAGATTTTTTATGGTCGAAAAACGGAGTCTTCTTTGTGTGGGAACAGGACATGTGTACCACAGATAAGTCAGAATTACGCAAAAATAGCAGGCAGTTGCACATCAACTCGGACATTCTTATGACGATATTTCCCTAACGACAGCAAATATGGATAAGAAACTGACATGAATCGATAGAGGAACATGTGCCCTTTGGGATAAAACCAAGATGGCCAGAACTAGATAGGTTTTAGATTATTTATGCTCGAATACACGGAGTCTTCTTTGCGTGGGAACAGGACATGTGTACCACAGATAAATCAGAATTACGCAAAAATTGGAGAAGGTTGAAAACACTGCGACATTCATGTGCATATATTTCATTACCCAACTCAGATATGGATATAAAACGTAGATGAATCGATAGAGCAACACGTGCCCTTTGAGATAAGACAAAGATTGAAAGAAATGGATACGTTTTAGACTATTTTAACTCGAATACACGGAGCCTTCTTTGTGCGGGAACAGGACCTGTGTACCACAGATAAGTCAGAATTATGCAAAAATAGCAGGCAGTTGCACATCAACTCGGACATTCTTATGACGATATTTCCCTAACGACGGCAAATATGGATATGAAACTTACATGAATCGATAGAGCAACACGTGCCCTTTGGGACAAAAGCAAGATTGAAAGAATTGGATACGTTGTAGACCATTTTTACTCGAATACACGGAACCTTCTTTGTGCGGGAACAGGACCTGTGTACCACAGATAAGTCAGAATTATGCAAAAATAGCAGGCAGTTGCACATCAACTCGGACATTCTTATGTCGATATTTCCCTAACTACAGCAAATATCGATGTGAAACTTACATGAATCGATAGAGGAACATGTGCCCTTTGAGATAAAGCAAAGATGGCCAGAATTCGATAGGTTTTAGATTTTTTATGGTCGAATACACGGAGTCTTCTTTGCTTGGGTACAGGACATGTGTACCACAGATAAGTCAGAATTACGCAAAAATAGCAGGCGGTTGCACATCAACTCGGACATTCTTATGACGATATTTCCGTAACAACGGAAAATATGGATATGAAACTTACATGAATCGATAGAGCAACACGTGCCCTTCGGGATAAAAGCAAGATTGCAAGAATTAGATAAGTTTTAGACCATTTTTACTCGAATACACGGAGCCTTCTTTGTGCGGGAACAGGACCTGTGTACCACAGATAAGTGAGAATTACGCAAAAATAGCAGGCAGTTGCACATCAACTCGGACATTCTTATGACGATATTTCCTTAACGACGGCAAATATGGATATAAAACTGACATAAATCGATAGAGCAACACGTGCCCTTTGGGATAAAAGCAAGATTGCAAGAATTAGATAAGTTTTAGACCATTTTTACTCGAACACGGAGCCTTCTTTGTGCGGGAACAGGACCTGTGTACCACAGATAAGTCAGAATTACGGAAAAATAGCAGGCAGTTGCACATCAACTCGGACATTCTTATGACGATATTTCCCTAACTACAGCAAATATGGATATGTAACTGACATGAATCGATAGAAGAGCCTGTGCCCTTTGGGATAAAATCAAGATGGCCAGAATTAGATGGGTTTTAGATTATTTATGCTCGAATACACGGAGTCTTCTTTGCGTGGGAACAGGACATGTGTACCACAGATAAGTCAGAATAACAAAAAATTGGAGAAGGTTGAAAACACTGCGACATTCATGTGAATATATTTCATTAACCAAGGCAGATATGGATATAAAACTTACATGAATCGATAGAGTAACACGTGCCCTTTGAGATAAAAGCAAGATTGCAAGAATTAGATAAGTTTTAGACCATTTTTACTCGAACACGGAGCCTTCTTTGTGCGGGAACAGGACCTGTGTACCACAGATAAGTCAGAATTACGCAAAAATAGCAGGCAGTTGCATATCAACTCGGACATTTTTATGAGGATATTTCCCTAACTACAGCAAATATCGATATGAAACTTACATGAATCGATAGAGGACCATGTGCCCTTTCGGATAAAACCAAGATGGCCAGAATTAGATAGGTTTTAGATTATTTATGCTCGAATACACGGAGTCTTCTTTGCGTGGGAACAGGACATGTGTACCTAAGATAAATCAGAATTACGCAAAAATTGGAGAAGGTTGAAAACACTGCGACATTCATGTGCAAATATTTCATTAACCAAGGCAGATATGGATATAAAACTTACATGAATCGATAGAGTAACACGTGCCCTTTGAGATAAAACCAACATTGAAAGAATTGGATACGTTTTATACCATTTATACTCGAATACACAGAGCTTTCTTTGTGCGGGAACAGGACCTGTGTACCACAGATAAGTCAGAATTTTGCAAAAATAGCAGGCAGTTGCATATCAACTCGGACATTCTTATGACGATATTTCCCTAACTACAGCAAATATCGATGGGAAACTTACATGAATCGATAGAGGAACATGTGCCCTTTGAGATTAAGCCAAGATGGCCAGAATTGGATAGGTTTTAGATTATCTATGGTCGAATACACGGAGTCTTCTTTGCCTGGGAACAGGACATGTGTACCACAGATAAGTCAGAATTACGCAAAAATTGGAGAAGGTTGAAAACACTGCGACATTCATGTGCATATATTTCATTAACCAAGGCAGATATGGATATAAAACTTACATGTTTCGATAGAGTAACTCGTGCCCTTTGAGATAAAACCAAGATTGAAAAAATTGGATACCTTTTAGACCATTTATACTCGAATACACGGAGCCTTCTTTGTGCGGGAACAGGACCTCTGTACCACAGGTAAGTCAGAATTATGCAAAAATAGCAGGCAGTTGCACATCAACTCGGACATTCTTATGACGATATTTCCCTAATGACAGCAAATATGGATAAGAAACTTACATAAATCGATAGAGGAACATGTGCCCTTTGAGATAAAGCCAAGATGGCCAGAATTGGATAGGTTTTAGATTATTTATGGTCGAATACACGTAGTCTTCTTTGCGTGGGAACAGGACATGTGTACCACGGATAAATCAGAATTACGCAAAAATTGGAGCAGGTTGAAAACACTGCGACATTCATGTGAATATATTTCATTAACCAAGGCAGATATGGATATAAACCTTACATGACTCGATAGAGTAACACGTGCCCTTTGAGATAAAACCAAGATTAAAAGAAATGGATACGTTTTAGACCATTTTTACTCGAATACACGGAGCCTTCTTTGTGCGGGAAAAGGACCT
The DNA here is from genome assembly GCF_054643075.1 of Acanthaster planci. Classification (NCBI taxonomy): domain Eukaryota; kingdom Metazoa; phylum Echinodermata; class Asteroidea; order Valvatida; family Acanthasteridae; genus Acanthaster; species Acanthaster planci. The sequence goes on along the minus strand of NW_028257655.1, from coordinate 52,576 downwards.
GTGTACCACAGTTAAGTCAGAATTATGCAAAAATAACAGGCAGTTGCACATCAACTCGGACATTCTTAAGACGATATTTCCCTAACGACGGCAAATATGGATATGAAACTGACATGAATCGATAGAGCAACACGTGCCCTTTGGGATAAAAGCAAGATTGCAAGAATTAGATAAGTTTTAGACCATTTTTACTCGAATACACGGAGCCTTCTTTGTGCGGGAACAGGACCTGTGTACCAAAGATAAGTGAGAATTACGCAAAAATAGCAGGCAGTTGCACATCAACTCGGACATTCTTATGACGATATTTCCCTAACTACAGCAAATATGGATATGTAACTGACATGAATCGATAGAGGAGCATGTGCCCTTTGGGATAAAACCAAGATGGCCAGAATTAGATGGGTTTTAGATTATTTATGCTCGAATACACGGAGTCTTCTTTGCGTGGGAACAGGACATGTGTACCAAAGATAAGTCAGAATAACAAAAAATTGGAGAAGGTTGAAAACACTGCGACATTCATGTGAATATATTTCATTAACCAAGGCCGATATGGATATGAAACTTACATAAATCGATAGAGCAACACGTGCCCTTTGGGATAAAAGCAAGATTGCAAGAATTAGATAAGTTTTAGACCATTTTTACTCGAACACGGAACCTTCTTTGTGCGGGAAAAGGACCTGTGTACAACAGATGAGTCAGAATTATGCAAAAATAGCAGGCAGTTGCACATCAAGTCGGACATTCTTATGTCGATATTTCCCTAACTACAGCAAATATCGATGTGAAACTTACATGAATCGATAAAGGAACATGTGCCCTTTGAGATAAAGCAAAGATGGCCAGAATTGGATAGGTTTTAGATTTTTTATGGTCGAATACACGGAGTCTTCTTTGCGTGGGAACAGGACATGTGTACCAAAGATAAATCAGAATTACGCAAAAATTGGAGAAGGTTGAAAACACTGCGACATTCATGTGCATATATTTTATTACCCAACGCAGATATGGATATAAAACGTAGATGAATCGATAGAGCAACACGTGCCCTTTGAGATAAAACCAAGATGGCCAGAATTAGATGGGTTTTAGCTTATTTATGCTCGAATACACGGAGTCTTCTTTGTGCGGGAACAGGACATGTGTACCACAGATAAGTCAGAATTACGCAAAAATAGCAGGCAGTTGCACATCAACTCGGACATTCTTATGACGATATTTCCCTAACGACAGCCAATATGGATATGAAACTGACATGAATCGATAGAGGACCATGTGCCCTTTCGGATAAAAGCAAGATCGCCAGAATTAGATAGGTAGATACCACAGATAAGTCAGAATTACGCAAAAATAGCAGGCAGTTGCACATCAAATCGGACATTCTTATGACGATATTTCCCTAACGACAGCCAATATGGATATGAAACTGGCATGAATCGATAGAGGAACATCTGCCCTTTCGGATAAAACCAAGATGGCCAGAATTAGATAGGTTTTAGATTATTTATGCTCGAATACACGGAGTCTTCTTTGCGTGGGAACAGGACATGTGTACCAAAGATAAATCAGAATTACGCAAAAATTGGAGAAGGTTGAAAACACTGCGACATTCATGTGCATATATTTCATTACCCAACGCAGATATGGATATAAAACGTAGATGAATCGATAGAGCAACACGTGCCCTTTGAGATAAAGCCAAGATTGAAAGAATTGGATACGTTTTAGACCATTTTAACTCGAATACACGGAGCCTTCTTTTTGCAGGAACAGGACCTGTATACCACAGATAAGTGAGAATTACTCAAAAATAGCAGGCAGTTGCACATCAACTCGGACATTCTCATGACGATATTTCCCTAACGACAGCCAATATGGATATGTAACTGACATGAATCGATAGAGGAACATGTGCCCTTTGGGATAAAACCAAGATGGCCAGAATTAGATAGGTTTTAGATTATTTATGCTCGAATACACGGAGTCTTCTTTGCGTGTGAACAGGACATGTGTATCACAGATAAGTCTTAATTACGCAAAAATTGGAGAAGGTTGAAAACACTGCGACATTCATGTGCAAATATTTCATTAACCAAGCCCGATATGGATATAAAACTACATGAATCGATAGAGTAACACGTACCCTTTGAGATAAAACCAAAATTGAAAGAATTGGATACGTGTTAAACCATTTATACTCGAATACACGGAGCCTTCTTTTTGCAGGAACAGGACCAGTGTACCACAGATAAGTCAGAATTACGCAAAAATAGCAGGCAGTTGCATATCAACTCGGACATTCTTATGACGATATTTCCCTAACTACAGCAAATATCGATATGAAACTGACATGAATCGATAGAGGAACATGTGCCCTTTGAGATAAAGCCAAGATGGCCAGAATTGGATAGGTTTTAGATTATTTATGGTCGAATAACGGAGTCTTCTTTGCGTGGGTACAGGACATGTGTACCACAGATAAGTCAGAATTACGCAAAAATAGCAGGCAGTTGCACATTTCCCTAACTACAGCAAATATCGATGTGAAACTTACATGAATCGATAGAGGAACATGTGCCCTTTGAGATAAAGCCAAGATGGCCAGAATTGGATAGGTTTTAGATTTTTTATGGTCGAATACACGGAGTCTTCTTTGCGTGGGTACAGGACAGAATTACGCAAAAATAGCAGGCAGTTGCACATCAACTCGGACATTCTTATGACGATATTTCCCTAACGCCAGCCAATATGGATATGAAACTGACATGAATCGATAGAGGACCATGTGCCCTTTCGGATAAAAGCAAGATGGCCGAAATTAGATAGGTAGATACCACAGATAAGTCAGAATTACGCAAAAATAGCAGGCAGTTGCACATCAACTCGGACATTCTTATGACGATATTTCCCTAACGACAGCCAATATGGATATGAAACTGACATGAATCGATAGAGGAACATGTGCCCTTGGGGATAAAACCAAGATGGCCAGAATTAGATAGGTTTTAGATTATTTATGCTCGAATACACGGAGTCTTCTTTGCGTGGGAACAGGACATGTGTATCACAGATAAGTCTTAATTACGCAAAAATTGGAGAAGGTTGAAAACACTGCGACATTCATGTGCAAATATTTCATTAACCAAGCCCGATATGGATATAAAACTACATGAATCGATAGAGTAACATGTGCCCTTTGAGATAAAACCAAAATTGAAAGAATTGGATACGTTTTAGACCATTTATACTCGAATACACAGAGCCTTCTTTGTGCCGGAACAGGACCTGTGTACCACAGATAAGTCAGAATTACGCAAAAATAGCAGGCGGTTGCACATCAACTCGGACATTCTTATGACGATATTTCCCTAACGACAGCCAATATGGATATGTAACTGACATGAATCGATAGAGGAACATGTGCCCTTTGGGATAAAACCAAGATGGCCAGAATTAGATAGGTTTTAGATTATTTATGCTCGAATACACGGAGTCTTCTTTGCGTGTGAACAGGACATGTGTATCAGAGATAAGTCTTAATTACGCAAAAATTGGAGAAGGTTGAAAACACTGCGACATTCATGTGCAAATATTTCATTAACCAAGCCCGATATGGATATAAAACTACATGAATCGATAGAGTAACACGTGCCCTTTGAGATAAAACCAAAATTGAAAGAATTGGATACGTGTTAAACCATTTATACTCGAATACACGGAGCCTTCTTTTTGCGGGAACAGGACCAGTGTACCACAGATAAGTCAGAATTACGCAAAAATAGCAGGCAGTTGCACATCAACTCGGACATTCTTATGACGATATTTCCCTAACTACAGCAAATATCGATATGAAACTGACATGAATCGATAGAGGAACATGTGCCCTTTGAGATAAAGCCAAGATGGCCAGAATTGGATAGGTTTTAGATTATTTATGGTCGAATAACGGAGTCTTCTTTGCGTGGGTACAGGACATGTGTACCACAGATAAGTCAGAATTACGCAAAAATAGCAGGCAGTTGCACATTTCCCTAACTACAGCAAATATCGATGTGAAACTTACATGAATCGATAGAGGAACATGTGCCCTTTGAGATAAAGCCAAGATGGCCAGAATTGGATAGGTTTTAGATTTTTTATGGTCGAATACACGGAGTCTTCTTTGCGTGGGTACAGGACAGAATTACGCAAAAATAGCAGGCAGTTGCACATCAACTCGGACATTCTTATGACGATATTTCCCTAACGCCAGCCAATATGGATATGAAACTGACATGAATCGATAGAGGACCATGTGCCCTTTCGGATAAAAGCAAGATGGCCGAAATTAGATAGGTAGATACCACAGATAAGTCAGAATTACGCAAAAATAGCAGGCAGTTGCACATCAACTCGGACATTCTTATGACGATATTTCCCTAACGACAGCCAATATGGATATGAAACTGACATGAATCGATAGAGGAACATGTGCCCTTGGGGATAAAACCAAGATGGCCAGAATTAGATAGGTTTTAGATTATTTATGCTCGAATACACGGAGTCTTCTTTGCGTGGGAACAGGACATGTGTATCACAGATAAGTCTTAATTACGCAAAAATTGGAGAAGGTTGAAAACACTGCGACATTCATGTGCAAATATTTCATTAACCAAGCCCGATATGGATATAAAACTACATGAATCGATAGAGTAACATGTGCCCTTTGAGATAAAACCAAAATTGAAAGAATTGGATACGTTTTAGACCATTTATACTCGAATACACAGAGCCTTCTTTGTGCCGGAACAGGACCTGTGTACCACAGATAAGTCAGAATTACGCAAAAATAGCAGGCGGTTGCACATCAACTCGGACATTCTTATGACGATATTTCCCTAACGACAGCCAATATGGATATGTAACTGACATGAATCGATAGAGGAACATGTGCCCTTTGGGATAAAACCAAGATGGCCAGAATTAGATAGGTTTTAGATTATTTATGCTCGAATACACGGAGTCTTCTTTGCGTGTGAACAGGACATGTGTATCAGAGATAAGTCTTAATTACGCAAAAATTGGAGAAGGTTGAAAACACTGCGACATTCATGTGCAAATATTTCATTAACCAAGCCCGATATGGATATAAAACTACATGAATCGATAGAGTAACACGTGCCCTTTGAGATAAAACCAAAATTGAAAGAATTGGATACGTGTTAAACCATTTATACTCGAATACACGGAGCCTTCTTTTTGCGGGAACAGGACCAGTGTACCACAGATAAGTCAGAATTACGCAAAAATAGCAGGCAGTTGCATATCAACTCGGACATTCTTATGACGATATTTCCCTAACTACAGCAAATATCGATATGAAACTGACATGAATCGATAGAGGAACATGTGCCCTCTGAGATAAAGCCAAGATGGCCAGAATTGGATAGGTTTTAGATTATTTATGGTCGAATAACGGAGTCTTCTTTGCGTGGGTACAGGACATGTGTACCACAGATAAGTCAGAATTACGCAAAAATAGCAGGCAGTTGCACATTTCCCTAACTACAGCAAATATCGATGTGAAACTTACATGAATCGATAGAGGAACATGTGCCCTTTGAGATAAAGCCAAGATGGCCAGAATTGGATAGGTTTTAGATTTTTTATGGTCGAATACACGGAGTCTTCTTTGCGTGGGTACAGGACAGAATTACGCAAAAATAGCAGGCAGTTGCACATCAACTCGGACATTCTTATGACGATATTTCCCTAACGCCAGCCAATATGGATATGAAACTGACATGAATCGATAGAGCAACACGTGCCCTTTGGGATAAAAGCAAGATTGCAAGAATTAGATAAGTTTTAGACCATTTTTACTCGAATACACGGAGCCTTCTTTGTGCGGGAACAGGACCTGTGTACCAAAGATAAGTGAGAATTACGCAAAAATAGCAGGCAGTTGAACATCAACTCGGACATTCTTATGACGATATTTCCCTAACTACAGCAAATATCGATATGAAACTGACATGAATCGATAGAGGAACATGTGCCCTTTGAGATAAAGCCAAGATGGCCAGAATTGGATAGGTTTTAGATTATTTATGGTCGAATAACGGAGTCTTCTTTGCGTGGGTACAGGACATGTGTACCACAGATAAGTCAGAATTACGCAAAAATAGCAGGCAGTTGCACATTTCCCTAACTACAGCAAATATCGATGTGAAACTTACATGAATCGATAGAGGAACATGTGCCCTTTGAGATAAAGCCAAGATGGCCAGAATTGGATAGGTTTTAGATTTTTTATGGTCGAATACACGGAGTCTTCTTTGCGTGGGTACAGGACAGAATTACGCAAAAATAGCAGGCAGTTGCACATCAACTCGGACATTCTTATGACGATATTTCCCTAACGCCAGCCAATATGGATATGAAACTGACATGAATCGATAGAGGACCATGTGCCCTTTCGGATAAAAGCAAGATGGCCGAAATTAGATAGGTAGATACCACAGATAAGTCAGAATTACGCAAAAATAGCAGGCAGTTGCACATCAACTCGGACATTCTTATGACGATATTTCCCTAACGACAGCCAATATGGATATGAAACTGACATGAATCGATAGAGGAACATGTGCCCTTGGGGATAAAACCAAGATGGCTAGAATTAGATAGGTTTTAGATTATTTATGCTCGAATACACGGAGTCTTCTTTGCGTGGGAACAGGACATGTGTATCACAGATAAGTCTTAATTACGCAAAAATTGGAGAAGGTTGAAAACACTGCGACATTCATGTGCAAATATTTCATTAACCAAGCCCGATATGGATATAAAACTACATGAATCGATAGAGTAACATGTGCCCTTTGAGATAAAACCAAAATTGAAAGAATTGGATACGTTTTAGACCATTTATACTCGAATACACAGAGCCTTCTTTGTGCCGGAACAGGACCTGTGTACCACAGATAAGTCAGAATTACGCAAAAATAGCAGGCGGTTGCACATCAACTCGGACATTCTTATGACGATATTTCCCTAACGACAGCCAATATGGATATGTAACTGACATGAATCGATAGAGGAACATGTGCCCTTTGGGATAAAACCAAGATGGCCAGAATTAGATAGGTTTTAGATTATTTATGCTCGAATACACGGAGTCTTCTTTGCGTGTGAACAGGACATGTGTATCAGAGATAAGTCTTAATTACGCAAAAATTGGAGAAGGTTGAAAACACTGCGACATTCATGTGCAAATATTTCATTAACCAAGCCCGATATGGATATAAAACTACATGAATCGATAGAGTAACACGTGCCCTTTGAGATAAAACCAAAATTGAAAGAATTGGATACGTGTTAAACCATTTATACTCGAATACACGGAGCCTTCTTTTTGCGGGAACAGGACCAGTGTACCACAGATAAGTCAGAATTACGCAAAAATAGCAGGCAGTTGCATATCAACTCGGACATTCTTATGACGATATTTCCCTAACTACAGCAAATATCGATATGAAACTGACATGAATCGATAGAGGAACATGTGCCCTCTGAGATAAAGCCAAGATGGCCAGAATTGGATAGGTTTTAGATTATTTATGGTCGAATAACGGAGTCTTCTTTGCGTGGGTACAGGACATGTGTACCACAGATAAGTCAGAATTACGCAAAAATAGCAGGCAGTTGCACATTTCCCTAACTACAGCAAATATCGATGTGAAACTTACATGAATCGATAGAGGAACATGTGCCCTTTGAGATAAAGCCAAGATGGCCAGAATTGGATAGGTTTTAGATTTTTTATGGTCGAATACACGGAGTCTTCTTTGCGTGGGTACAGGACAGAATTACGCAAAAATAGCAGGCAGTTGCACATCAACTCGTACATTCTTATGACGATATTTCCCTAACGCCAGCCAATATGGATATGAAACTGACATGAATCGATAGAGGACCATGTGCCTTTTCGGATAAAAGCAAGATGGCCGGAATTAGATAGGTAGATACCACAGATAAGTCAGAATTACGCAAAAATAGCAGGCAGTTGCACATCAACTCGGACATTCTTATGACGATATTTCCCTAACGACGGCAAATATGGATATGAAACTGACATGAATCGATAGAGCAACACGTGCCCTTTGGGATAAAAGCAAAATTGCAAGAATTAGATAAGTTTTAGACCATTTTTACTCGAATACACGGAGCCTTCTTTGTGCGGGAACAGGACATGTGTACCACAGATAAGTCAGAATTACGCAAAAATAGCAGGCAGTTGCACATTTCCCTAACTACAGCAAATATCGATGTGAAACTTACATGAATCGATAGAGGAACATGTGCCCTTTGAGATAAAGCCAAGATGGCCAGAATTGGATAGGTTTTAGATTTTTTATGGTCGAATACACGGAGTCTTCTTTGCGTGGGTACAGGACAGAATTACGCAAAAATAGCAGGCAGTTGCACATCAACTCGGACATTCTTATGACGATATTTCCCTAACGCCAGCCAATATGGATATGAAACTGACATGAATCGATAGAGGACCATGTGCCCTTTCGGATAAAAGCAAGATGGCCGAAATTAGATAGGTAGATACCACAGATAAGTCAGAATTACGCAAAAATAGCAGGCAGTTGCACATCAACTCGGACATTCTTATGACGATATTTCCCTAACGACAGCCAATATGGATATGAAACTGACATGAATCGATAGAGGAACATGTGCCCTTGGGGATAAAACCAAGATGGCCAGAATTAGATAGGTTTTAGATTATTTATGCTCGAATACACGGAGTCTTCTTTGCGTGGGAACAGGACATGTGTATCACAGATAAGTCTTAATTACGCAAAAATTGGAGAAGGTTGAAAACACTGCGACATTCATGTGCAAATATTTCATTAACCAAGCCCGATATGGATATAAAACTACATGAATCGATAGAGTAACATGTGCCCTTTGAGATAAAACCAAAATTGAAAGAATTGGATACGTTTTAGACCATTTATACTCGAATACACAGAGCCTTCTTTGTGCCAGAACAGGACCTGTGTACCACAGATAAGTCAGAATTACGCAAAAATAGCAGGCGGTTGCACATCAACTCGGACATTCTTATGACGATATTTCCCTAACGACAGCCAATATGGATATGTAACTGACATGAATCGATAGAGGAACATGTGCCCTTTGGGATAAAACCAAGATGGCCAGAATTAGATAGGTTTTAGATTATTTATGCTCGAATACACGGAGTCTTCTTTGCGTGTGAACAGGACATGTGTATCAGAGATAAGTCTTAATTACGCAAAAATTGGAGAAGGTTGAAAACACTGCGACATTCATGTGCAAATATTTCATTAACCAAGCCCGATATGGATATAAAACTACATGAATCGATAGAGTAACACGTGCCCTTTGAGATAAAACCAAAATTGAAAGAATTGGATACGTGTTAAACCATTTATACTCGAATACACGGAGCCTTCTTTTTGCGGGAACAGGACCAGTGTACCACAGATAAGTCAGAATTACGCAAAAATAGCAGGCAGTTGCATATCAACTCGGACATTCTTATGACGATATTTCCCTAACTACAGCAAATATTGATATGAAACTGACATGAATCGATAGAGGAACATGTGCCCTCTGAGATAAAGCCAAGATGGCCAGAATTGGATAGGTTTTAGATTATTTATGGTCGAATAACGGAGTCTTCTTTGCGTGGGTACAGGACATGTGTACCACAGATAAGTCAGAATTACGCAAAAATAGCAGGCAGTTGCACATTTCCCTAACTACAGCAAATATCGATGTGAAACTTACATGAATCGATAGAGGAACATGTGCCCTTTGAGATAAAGCCAAGATGGCCAGAATTGGATAGGTTTTAGATTTTTTATGGTCGAATACACGGAGTCTTCTTTGCGTGGGTACAGGACAGAATTACGCAAAAATAGCAGGCAGTTGCACATCAACTCGGACATTCTTATGACGATATTTCCCTAACGCCAGCCAATATGGATATGAAACTGACATGAATCGATAGAGGACCATGTGCCTTTTCGGATAAAAGCAAGATGGCCGGAATTAGATAGGTAGATACCACAGATAAGTCAGAATTACGCAAAAATAGCAGGCAGTTGCACATCAACTCGGACATTCTTATGACGATATTTCCCTAACGACGGCAAATATGGATATGAAACTGACATGAATCGATAGAGCAACACGTGCCCTTTGGGATAAAAGCAAGATTGCAAGAATTAGATAAGTTTTAGACCATTTTTACTCGAATACACGGAGCCTTCTTTGTGCGGGAACAGGACCTGTGTACCAGAGATAAGTGAGAATTACGGAAAAATAGCAGGCAGTTGCACATCAACTCTGACATTCTTATGTCGATATTTCCCTAACTACAGGAAATATCGATGTGAAACTCACATGAATCGAAAGAGGAACATGTGCCCTTTGAGATAAAACCAAGATGGCCAGAATTGGATAGGTTTTAGACCATTTATACTCGAATACACGGAGCCTTCTTTGTGCGGGAACAGGACGTGTGTACCACAGATAAGTCAGAATTACGCAAAAATAGCAGGCAGTTGCACATCAATTCAGACATTCTTATGACGATATTTCCCTAACGACAGCAAATATGGATATGAAACTGACATGAATCGATAGAGCAACACGTGCCCTTTCAGTTAACACGAAGGTTGCCAGAATTTGATAAGTTTTAACTTATTTATACTCAAAAACCCGAAGCCTTCTTTGTGCGGGAACAGGACCTGTGTACCACAGATAAATCTGAATTACGCAAAATTAGCATGCAGTTGCACATCAACTTGGACATTCTTATGACGATAGTTCCCTACCTTCAGCAAATATGGATATGAAACTTATATGAATAGATACCGGAGCATGTGCCCTTTCAGATGACACTAAGAGTGCAAGAATTGGATAAGTTCTAGACCATTTATACTCGAATACACGGAGCCTTCTTTGCGCGGGAACAAGACATGTGTACCAAAGATAAGTCAGAATTACTTAAAAATAGCAGGCAGTTGCCAATCAACTCGGACATTCTTATGACGATATTTCCCTAACGACAGCCAATATGGATAAGAAACTTACATGAATCAATAGAGGAACATGTGCCCTTTGGGATAAAGCCAAGATGACCAGAATTGGATAGGTTTTAGATTATTTATGGTCGAATAACGGAGTCTTCTTTGCTTGGGAACAAGACATGTGTACCACAGATAAGTCAGAATTACGCAAAAATTGGAGAAGGTTGAAAACACTGCGACATTCATGTGCATATATTTCATTAACCAAGGCTGATATGAATATAAAACTTACATGAATCGATAGTGTAACACGTGCCCTTTGAGATAAAACCAAGATGGAAAGAATTGGATAAGTTTTAGACCATTTATACTCGAATACACGGAGCCTTCTTTGCGCGGGAACAAGACATGTGTACCACAGATAAGTCAGAATTACGCAAAAATAGCAGGCAGTTGCACATCAACTCGGACATTCTTATGACGATATTTCCCTAACGACAGCCAATATGGATATGAAACTTACATGAATAGATAGCGGAAGATGTGCCCTTTCAGTTAACACCAAGGTTGCCAGAATTCGATACGTTTTAAATTATTTATAGTCAAATACCCGAAGCCTTCTTTGTGCGGGAACAGGACCTGTGTACCACAGATAAATCTGAATTAAGCAAAATTAGCACCTTGTGCACATCAACTCGGACATTCTTATGACGATATTTCCCTACCTTCAGCAAATATGGATATGAAACTTATATGAATAGATACCGGAGCATGTGCCCTTTCAGATGACACTAAGAGTGCAAGAATTGGATAAGTTTTAGACCATTTATGCTCGAATAGACGGAGCCTTCTTTGTGCGGGAACAGGACCTGTGTACTACAGATAAGTCAGAATTACGGAAAAATAGCAGGCAGTTGCACATCACCTCTGACATTCTTATGTCGATATTTCCCTAACTACAGGAAATATCGAAGTGAAACTTACATGAATCCATAGAGGAACATGTGCCCTTTGAGATAAAGCAAAGATGGCCAGAATTGGATAGGTTTTGGATTTTTTATGGTCGAATACACGGAGTCTTCTTTGCTTGGGAACAAGACATGTGTACCAAAGATAAGTCAGAATTACGCAAAAATTGGAGAAGGTTGAAAACACTGCGACATTCATGTGAATATATTTCATTAACCAAGGCAGATATGAATATAAAACGTACATGAATCGATAGAGTAACACGTGCCCTTTGAGATAAAACCAAGATTGAGAGAATTGGATAAGTTTTAGACCATTTATACTCGAATACACGGAGCCTTCTTTGCGCAGGAACAAGACATGTGTACCACAGATAAGTGAGAATTACGCAAAATTAGCAGGCAGTTGCACATCAACTCGGACATTCTTATGACAATATTTCCCTAACGACAGCCAATATGGATGCGAAACTGACATGAATCGATAGAGGACCATGTGCCCTTTCGGATAAAACCAAGATGGCCAGAATTAGATAGGTTTCAGATTATTTATGTTCGAATACACGGAGTCTTCTTTGCGTGGGAACAGGACATGTGTACCAAAGATAAGTCTTAATTACGCAAAAATTGGAGAAGGTTGAAAACACTGCGACATTCATGTGCAAATATTTCATTAACCAAGCCCAATATGGATATAAAACTACATGAATCGATAGAGTAACACGTGCCCTTTGAGATAAGACCAAAATTGAAAGAATTGGATACGTGTTAAACCATTTATACTCGAATACACAGAGCCTTCTTTGTGCGGGAACAGGACCTGTGTACCACAGATAAGTCAGAATTACGCAAAAATAGCAGGCAGTTGCATATCAACTCGGACATTCTTATGACGATATTTCCCTAACTACAGCAAATATCGATATGAAACTTATATGAATCGATAGAGGAACATGTGCCCTTTGAGATAAAGCCAAGATGGCCAGAATTGGATAGGTTTTAGATTATTTATGGTCGAATAACGGAGTCTTCTTTGCGTGGGTACAGGACATGTGTACCACAGATAAGTCAGAATTACGCAAACATAGCAGGCAGTTGCACATTTCCCTAACTACAGCAAATATCGATGTGAAACTTACATAAATCGATAGAGGAACATGTGCCCTTTGAGTTAAAGCCAAGATGGCCAGAATTGGATAGGTTTTAGATTTTTTATGGTCGAATACACGGAGTCTTCTTTGCGTGGGTACAGGACAGAATTACGCAAAAATAGCAGGCAGTTGCACATCAACTCGGACATTCTTATGACGATATTTCCCTAACGCCAGCCAATATGGATATGAAACTGACATGAATCGATAGAGGACCATGTGCCCTTTCGGATAAAAGCAAGATGGCCGGAATTAAATAGGTAGATACCACAGATAAGTCAGAATTACGCAAAAATAGCACGCAGTTGCACATCAACTCGGACATTCTTATGACGATATTTCCCTAACGACAGCCAATATGGATATGAAACTGACATGAATCGATAGAGGAACATGTGCCCTTTCGGATAAATTCAAGATGGCCAGAATTGGATAGGTTTTAGATTATTTATGGTCGAATACACGGAGTCTTCTTTGCGTGGGAACAGGACATGTGTACCACAGATAAGTCAGAATTACGCAAAAATTGGAGAAGGTTGAAAACACTGCGACATTCATGTGCATATATTTCATTAACCAAGGCAGATATGGATATAAAACTTACATGAATCGATAGAGTAACACGTGCCCTTTGAGATAAAACCAAGATTGAAAGAATTGGATACGTTTTAGACCATTTTTACTCGAATACACGGAGTCTTCTTTGTGCGGGAAAAGGACCTGTGTACCACAGATAAGTCAGAATTACGCAAAAATAGCAGGCGGTTGCACATCAACTCGGGCATTCTTATGACGATATATCCCTAACGACAGCCAAAATTGATATGTAACTGACATGAATCGATAGAGGAACATGTGCCCTTTAGGATAAAACCAAGATGGCCAAAATTAGAAAGGTTTTAGATTATTTATGCTCGAATACACGGAGTCTTCTTTGCGTGGGAACAGGACATGTGTATCACAGATAAGTCTTAATTACGCAAAAATTGGAGAAGGTTGAAAACACTGCGACATTCATGTGCAAATATTTCATTAACCAAGGCAGATATGGATATGAAACTTACATGAATCGATAGAGTAACACGTGCCCTTTGAGATAAGACCAAAATTGAAAGAATTGGATACGTGTTAGACCATTTATACTCGAATACACGGAACCTTCTTTGTGCGGGAACAGGACCTGTGTACCAAAGATAAGTCAGAATTACGCAAAAATAGCAGGCAGTTGCATATCAACTCGGACATTCTTATGAGGATATTTCCCTAACTACAGCAAATATCGATATGAAACTTACATGAATCGATAGAGGACCATGTGCCCTTTCGGATAAAACCAAGATGGCCAGAATTAGATAGGTTTTAGATTATTTATGCTCGAATACACGGAGTCTTCTTTGCGTGGGAACAGGACATGTGTACAAAAGATAAATCAGAATTACGCAAAAATTGGAGAAGGTTGAAAACACTGCGACATTCATGTGCATATATTTCATTAACCAAGGCAGATATGGATATAAAACTTACATGAATCGATAGAGTAACACGTGCCCTTTGAGATAAAACCAAGATTGAAAGAATTGGATACGTTTTAGACCATTTTTACTCGAATACACGGAGTCTTCTTTGTGCGGGAAAAGGACCTGTGTACCACAGATAAGTCAGAATTACGCAAAAATAGCAGGCAGTTGCATATCAACTCGGACATTATTATGACGATATTTCCCTAACTACAGCAAATATCGATATGAAACTTACATGAATCGATAGAGGACCATGTGCCCTTTCGGATAAAAGCAAGATGGCCGGAATTAGATAGGTAGATACCACAGAAAAGTCAGAATTACGCAAAAATAGCAGGCAGTTGCACATCAACTCGGACATTCTTATGACGATATTTCCCTAACGACAGCCAATATGGATACGAAACTGACATGAATCGATAGAGGAACATGTGCCCTTTCGGATAAAACCAAGATGGCCAGAATTAGATAGGTTTTAGATTATTTATGCTCGAATACACGGAGTCTTCTTTGCGTGGGAACAGGACATGTGTACCAAAGATAAATCAGAATTACGCAAAAATTGGAGAAGGTTGAAAACACTGCGACATTCATGTGCATATATTTCATTACCCAACGCAGATATGGATATAAAACGTAGATGAATCGATAGAGCAACACGTGCCCTTTGAGATAAAACCAAGATTGAAAGAATTGGATACGTTTTAGACCATTTTTACTGGAATACACGGAGCCTTCTTTGTGCGGGAACAGGACCTGTGTACCACAGATAAGTGAGAATTACGCAAAAATAGCAGGCAGTTGCACATCAACTCGGACATTCTTATGACGATATTTCCCTAACGACGGCAAATATGGATATGAAACTGACATGAATCGATAGAGCAACACGTGCCCTTTGGGATAAAAGCAAGATTGCAAGAATTAGATAAGTTTTAGACCATTTTTACTCGAATACACGGAGCCTTCTTTGTGCGGGAACAGGACCTGTGTACCAGAGATAAGTGAGAATTACGGAAAAATAGCAGGCAGTTGCACATCAACTCTGACATTCTTATGTCGATATTTCCCTAACTACAGGAAATATCGATGTGAAACTCACATGAATCGAAAGAAGAACATGTGCCCTTTGAGATAAAACCAAGATGGCCAGAATTGGATAGGTTTTAGACCATTTATACTCGAATACACGGAGCCTTCTTTGTGCGGGAACAGGACCTGTGTACCACAGATAAGTCAGAATTACGCAAAAATAGCAGGCAGTTGCACATCAATTCAGACATTCTTATGACGATATTTCCCTAACGACAGCAAATATGGATATGAAACTGACATGAATCGATAGAGCAACACGTGCCCTTTCAGTTAACACGAAGGTTGCCAGAATTTGATAAGTTTTAACTTATTTATACTCAAAAACCCGAAGCCTTCTTTGTGCGGGAACAGGACCTGTGTACCACAGATAAATCTGAATTACGCAAAATTAGCATGCAGTTGCACATCAACTTGGACATTCTTATGACGATAGTTCCCTACCTTCAGCAAATATGGATATGAAACTTATATGAATAGATACTGGAACAAGTGCCCCTTCAGATAACACTAAGAGTGCAAGAATTGGATAAGTTCTAGACCATTTATACTCGAATACACGGAGCCTTCTTTGCGCGGGAACAAGACATGTGTACCAAAGATAAGTCAGAATTACTTAAAAATAGCAGGCAGTTGCCAATCAACTCGGACATTCTTATGACGATATTTCCCTAACGACAGCCAATATGGATAAGAAACTTACATGAATCAATAGAGGAACATGTGCCCTTTGGGATAAAGCCAAGATGACCAGAATTGGATAGGTTTTAGATTATTTATGGTCGAATAACGGAGTCTTCTTTGCTTGGGAACAAGACATGTGTACCACAGATAAGTCAGAATTACGCAAAAATTGGAGAAGGTTGAAAACACTGCGACATTCATGTGCATATATTTCATTAACCAAGGCTGATATGAATATAAAACTTACATGAATCGATAGAGTAACACGTGCCCTTTGAGATAAAACCAAGATGGAAAGAATTGGATAAGTTTTAGACCATTTATACTCGAATACACGGAGCCTTCTTTGCGCGGGAACAAGACATGTGTACCACAGATAAGTCAGAATTACGCAAAAATAGCAGGCAGTTGCACATCAACTCGGACATTCTTATGACGATATTTCCCTAACGACGGCAAATATGGATATGAAACTGACATGAATCGATAGAGCAACACGTGCCCTTTGGGATAAAAGCAAAATTGCAAGAATTAGATAAGTTTTAGACCATTTTTACTCGAACACGGAGCCTTCTTTGTGCGGGAACAGGACCTGTGTACCAGAGATAAGTGAGAATTACGGAAAAATAGCAGGCAGTTGCACATCAACTCTGACATTCTTATGTCGATATTTCCCTAACTACAGGAAATATCGATGTGAAACTCACATGAATCGAAAGAGGAACATGTGCCCTTTGAGATAAAACCAAGATGGCCAGAATTGGATAGGTTTTAGACCATTTATACTCGAATACACGGAGCCTTCTTTGTGCGGGAACAGGACCTGTGTACCACAGATAAGTCAGAATTACGCAAAAATAGCAGGCAGTTGCACATCAATTCAGACATTCTTATGACGATATTTCCCTAACGACAGCAAATATGGATATGAAACTGACATGAATCGATAGAGCAACACGTGCCCTTTCAGTTAACACGAAGGTTGCCAGAATTTGATAAGTTTTAACTTATTTATACTCAAAAACCCGAAGCCTTCTTTGTGCGGGAACAGGACCTGTGTACCACAGATAAATCTGAATTACGCAAAATTAGCATGCAGTTGCACATCAACTTGGACATTCTTATGACGATAGTTCCCTACCTTCAGCAAATATGGATATGAAACTTATATGAATAGATACTGGAACAAGTGCCCCTTCAGATAACACTAAGAGTGCAAGAATTGGATAAGTTCTAGACCATTTATACTCGAATACACGGAGCCTTCTTTGCGCGGGAACAAGACATGTGTACCAAAGATAAGTCAGAATTACTTAAAAATAGCAGGCAGTTGCCAATCAACTCGGACATTCTTATGACGATATTTCCCTAACGACAGCCAATATGGATAAGAAACTTACATGAATCAATAGAGGAACATGTGCCCTTTGGGATAAAGCCAAGATGACCAGAATTGGATAGGTTTTAGATTATTTATGGTCGAATAACGGAGTCTTCTTTGCTTGGGAACAAGACATGTGTACCACAGATAAGTCAGAATTACGCAAAAATTGGAGAAGGTTGAAAACACTGCGACATTCATGTGCATATATTTCATTAACCAAGGCTGATATGAATATAAAACTTACATGAATCGATAGAGTAACACGTGCCCTTTGAGATAAAACCAAGATGGAAAGAATTGGATAAGTTTTAGACCATTTATACTCGAATACACGGAGCCTTCTTTGCGCGGGAACAAGACATGTGTACCACAGATAAGTCAGAATTACGCAAAAATAGCAGGCAGTTGCACATCAACTCGGACATTCTTATGACGATATTTCCCTAACGACGGCAAATATGGATATGAAACTGACAGGAATCGATAGAGCAACACGTGCCCTTTGGGATAAAAGCAAAATTGCAAGAATTAGATAAGTTTTAGACCATTTTTACTCGAACACGGAGCCTTCTTTGTGCGGGAACAGGACCTGTGTACCAGAGATAAGTGAGAATTACGGAAAAATAGCAGGCAGTTGCACATCAATCCAGACATTCTTATGACAATATTTCCCTACCTTCAGCAAATATGGATATGAAACTGACATGAATAGATACCGGAGCATGTGCCCTTTCAGATGACACTAAGAGTGCAAGAATTGGAAAAGTTTTAGACCATTTATACTCGAATAGACGGAGCCTTCTTTGTGCAGGAACAGGACCTGTGTACTACAGATAAGTCAGAATTACGGAAAAATAGCAGGCAGTTGCACATCACCTCTGACATTCTTATGTCGATATTTCCCTAACTACAGGAAATATCGAAGTGAAACTTACATGAATCGATAGAGGAACATGTGCCCTTTGAGATAAAGCAAAGATGGCCAGAATTGGATAGGTTTTGGATTTTTTATGGTCGAATACACGGAGTCTTCTTTGCTTGGGAACAAGACATGTGTACCAAAGATAAGTCAGAATTACGCAAAAATTGGAGAAGGTTGAAAACACTGCGACATTCATGTGAATATATTTCATTAACCAAGGCAGATATGAATATAAAACGTACATGAATCGATAGAGTAACACGTGCCCTTTGAGATAAAACCAAGATTGAGAGAATTG
Organism: Acanthaster planci; assembly: GCF_054643075.1. NCBI lineage: Eukaryota > Metazoa > Echinodermata > Asteroidea > Valvatida > Acanthasteridae > Acanthaster > Acanthaster planci. The sequence goes on along the minus strand of NW_028257655.1, from coordinate 33,476 downwards.
GATAAGTTTTAGACCATTTATACTCGAATACACGGAGCCTTCTTTGCGCAGGAACAAGACATGTGTACCACAGATAAGTGAGAATTACGCAAAAATAGCAGGCAGTTGCACATCAACTCGGACATTCTTATGACAATATTTCCCTAACGACAGCCAATATGGATACGAAACTGACATGAATCGATAGAGGACCATGTGCCCTTTCGGATAAAACCAAGATGGCCAGAATTAGATAGGTTTTAGATTATTTATGTTCGAATACACGGAGTCTTCTTTGCTTGGGAACAAGACATGTGTACCAAAGATAAGTCAGAATTACGCAAAAATTGGAGAAGGTTGAAAACACTGCGACATTCATGTGAATATATTTCATTAACCAAGGCAGATATGAATATAAAACGTACATGAATCGATAGAGTAACACGTGCCCTTTGAGATAAAACCAAGATTGAGAGAATTGGATAAGTTTTAGACCATTTATACTCGAATACACGGAGCCTTCTTTGCGCAGGAACAAGACATGTGTACCACAGATAAGTGAGAATTACGCAAAAATAGCAGGCAGTTGCACATCAACTCGGACATTCTTATGACAATATTTCCCTAACGACAGCCAATATGGATACGAAACTGACATGAATCGATAGAGGACCATGTGCCCTTTCGGATAAAACCAAGATGGCCAGAATTAGATAGGTTTTAGATTATTTATGTTCGAATACACGGAGTCTTCTTTGCGTGGGAACAGGACATGTGTACCAAAGATAAATCAGAATTACGCAAAAATTGGAGAAGGTTGAAAATACTGCGACATTCATGTGCATATATTTCCTTACCCAACGCAGATATGGATATAAAACGTAAATGAATCGATAGAGCAACACGTGCCCTTTGAGATAAAACCAAGATTGAAAGAATTGGATACGTTTTAGACCATTTTTACTCGAATACACGGAGCCTTCTTTGTGCGGGAACAGGACCTGTGTACCACAGATAAGTGAGAATTACGCAAAAATAGCAGGCAGTTGCACATCAACTCGGACATTCTTATGACGATATTTCCCTAACGACGGCAAATATGGATATGAAACTGACATGAATCGATAGAGCAACACGTGCCCTTTGGGATAAAAGCAAAATTGCAAGAATTAGATAAGTTTTAGACCATTTTTACTCGAACACGGAGCCTTCTTTGTGCGGGAACAGGACCTGTGTACCACAGATAAGTCAGAATTATGCAAAAATAGCAGGCAGTTGCACATCAACTCGGACATTCGTATGTCGATATTTCCCTAACTACAGCAAATATCGATGTGAAACTTACATGAATCGATAGAGGAACATGTGCCCTTTGAGATAAAGCAAAGATGGCCAGAATTGGATAGGTTTTAGATTTTTTATGGTCGAATACACGGAGTCTTCTTTGCGTGGGTACAGGACATGTGTACCACAGATAAGTCAGAATTACGCAAAAATAGCAGGCAGTTGCACATCAACTCGGACATTCTTATGACGATATTTCCCTAACGACAGCCAATATGGATATGAAACTGACATGAATCGATAGAGGACCATGTGCCCTTTCGGATAAAAGCAAGATCGCCAGAATTAGATAGGTAGATACCACAGATAAGTCAGAATTACGCAAAAATAGCAGGCAGTTGCACATCAACTCGGACATTCTTATGACGATATTTCCCTAACGACAGCCAATATAAATATGAAACTGACATGAATCGATAGAGGAACATGTGCCCTTTCGGATAAAACCAAGATGGCCAGAATTAGATAGGTTTTAGATTATTAATGCTCGAATACACGGAGTCTTCTTTGCGTGGGAACAGGACATGTGTACCAAAGATAAATCAGAATTACGCAAAAATTGGAGAAGGTTGAAAACACTGCGACATTCATGTGCATATATTTCATTACCCAACGCAGATATGGATATAAAACGTAGATGAATCGATAGAGCAACACGTGCCCTTTGAGATAAAACCAAGATTGAAAGAATTGGATACGTTTTAGACCATTTTAACTCGAATACACGGAGCCTTCTTTTTGCGGGAACAGGACCTGTGTACCACAGATAAGTCAGAATTACTCAAAAATAGCAGGCAGTTGCATATCAACTCGGACATTCTTATGACGATATTTCCCTAACTACAGCAAATATCGATATGAAACTGACATGAATCGATAGAGGAGCATGTGCCCTTTGGGATAAAACCAAGATGGCCAGAATTAGATGGGTTTTAGATTATTTATGGTCGAATAACGGAGTCTTCTTTGCGTGGGAACAGGACATGTGTACCACAGATAAGTCAGAATTACGCAAAAATAGCAGGCAGTTGCACATCAACTCGGACATTCTTATGACAATATTTCCCTAACGACAGCCAATATGGATACGAAACTGACATGAATCGATAGAGGACCATGTGCCCTTTCGGATAAAACCAAGATGGCCAGAATTAGATAGGTTTTAGATTATTTATGTTCGAATACACGGAGTCTTCTTTGCGTGGGAACAGGACATGTGTACCAAAGATAAATCAGAATTACGCAAAAATTGGAGAAGGTTGAAAATACTGCGACATTCATGTGCATATATTTCCTTACCCAACGCAGATATGGATATAAAACGTAAATGAATCGATAGAGCAACACGTGCCCTTTGAGATAAAACCAAGATTGAAAGAATTGGATACGTTTTAGACCATTTTTACTCGAATACACGGAGCCTTCTTTGTGCGGGAACAGGACCTGTGTACCACAGATAAGTGAGAATTACGCAAAAATAGCAGGCAGTTGCACATCAACTCGGACATTCTTATGACAATATTTCCCTAACGACAGCCAATATGGATACGAAACTGACATGAATCGATAGAGGACCATGTGCCCTTTCGGATAAAACCAAGATGGCCAGAATTAGATAAGTTTTAGACCATTTTTACTCGAACACGGAGCCTTCTTTGTGCGGGAACAGGACCTGTGTACCACATATAAGTCAGAATTATGCAAAAATAGCAGGCAGTTGCACATCAACTCGGACATTCGTATGTCGATATTTCCCTAACTACAGCAAATATCGATGTGAAACTTACATGAATCGATAGAGGAACATGTGCCCTTTGAGATAAAGCAAAGATGGCCAGAATTGGATAGGTTTTAGATTTTTTATGGTCGAATACACGGAGCCTTCTTTGCGTGGGTACAGGACATGTGTACCACAGATAAGTCAGAATTACGCAAAAATAGCAGGCAGTTGCACATCAACTCGGACATTCTTATGACGATATTTCCCTAACGACAGCCAATATGGATATGAAACTGACATGAATCGATAGAGGACCATGTGCCCTTTCGGATAAAAGCAAGATCGCCAGAATTAGATAGGTAGATACCACAGATAAGTCAGAATTACGCAAAAATAGCAGGCAGTTGCACATCAACTCGGACATTCTTATGACGATATTTCCCTAACGACAGCCAATATAAATATGAAACTGACATGAATCGATAGAGGAACATGTGCCCTTTCGGATAAAACCAAGATGGCCAGAATTAGATAGGTTTTAGATTATTAATGCTCGAATACACGGAGTCTTCTTTGCGTGGGAACAGGACATGTGTACCAAAGATAAATCAGAATTACGCAAAAATTGGAGAAGGTTGAAAACACTGCGACATTCATGTGCATATATTTCATTACCCAACGCAGATATGGATATAAAACGTAGATGAATCGATAGAGCAACACGTGCCCTTTGAGATAAAACCAAGATTGAAAGAATTGGATACGTTTTAGACCATTTTAACTCGAATACACGGAGCCTTCTTTTTGCGGGAACAGGACCTGTGTACCACAGATAAGTGAGAATTACTCAAAAATAGCAGGCAGTTGCACATCAACTCGGACATTCTTATGACGATATTTCCCTAACTACAGCAAATATGGATATGTAACTGACATGAATCGATAGAGGAGCATGTGCCCTTTGGGATAAAACCAAGATGGCCAGAATTAGATGGGTTTTAGATTATTTATGGTCGAAAAACGGAGTCTTCTTTGCGTGGGAACAGGACATGTGTACCACAGATAAGTCAGAATAACAAAAAATTGGAGAAGGTTGAAAACACTGCAACATTCATGTGAATATATTTCATTAACCAAGGCCGATATGGATATAAAACTTACATGAATCGATAGAGTAACACGTGCCCTTTGAGATAAAACCAAGATTGAAAGAATTGGATACGTTTTAGACCATTTATACTCGAATACACACAGCCTTCTTTGTGCCGGAACAGGACCTGTGTACCACAGATAAGTGAGAATTACTCAAAAATAGCAGGCAGTTGCACATCAACTCGGACATTCTTATGACGATATTTCCCTAACTACAGCAAATATGGATATGTAACTGACATGAATCGATAGAGGAGCATGTGCCCTTTGGGATAAAACCAAGATGGCCAGAATTAGATGGGTTTTAGATTATTTATGGTCGAATAACGGAGTCTTCTTTGCGTGGGAACAGGACATGTGTACCACAGATAAGTCAGAATAACAAAAAATTGGAGAAGGTTGAAAACACTGCAACATTCATGTGAATATATTTCATTAACCAAGGCAGATATGGATATAAAACTTACATGAATCGATAGAGTAACACGTGCCCTTTGAGATAAAACCAGGATTGAAAGAATTGGATACGTTTTAGACCATTTATACTCGAATACACAGAGCCTTCTTTGTGCCGGAACAGGACCTGTGTACCACAGATAAGTCAGAATTACGCAAAAATAGCAGGCAGTTGCACATCAACTCGGACATTCTTATGACGATATTTCCCTCACGACAGCCAATATGGATATGTAACTGACATGAATCGATAGAGGAACATGTGCCCTTTGGGACAAAACCAAGATGGCCAGAATTAGATAGGTTTTAGATTATTTATGCTCGAATACACGGAGTCTTCTTTGCGTGTGAACAGGACATGTGTATCACAGATAAGTCTTAATTACGCAAAAATTGGAGAAGGTTGAAAACACTGCGACATTCATGTGCAAATATTTCATTAACCAAGCCCGATATGGATATAAAACTACATGAATCGATAGAGTAACACGTGCCCTTTGAGATAAAACCAAAATTGAAAGAATTGGATACGTGTTAAACCATTTATACTCGAAGACACGGAGCCTTCTTTGTGCGGGAACAGGACCTGTGTACCACAGATAAGTCAGAATTACGCAAAAATAGCAGGCAGTTGCATATCAACTCGGACATTCTTATGACGATATTTCCCTAACTACAGCAAATATCGATATGAAACTGACATGAATCGATAGAGGAACATGTGCCCTTTGAGATAAAGCCAAGATGGCCAGAATTGGATAGGTTTTACATTATTTATGGTCGAATAACGGAGTCTTCTTTGCCTGGGTACAAGACATGTGTACCACAGATAAGTCAGAATTACGCAAAAATAGCAGGCAGTTGCACATTTCCCTAACTACAGCAAATATCGATGTGAAACTTACATGAATCGATAGAGGAACATGTGCCCTTTGAGATAAAGCCAAGATGGCCAGAATTGGATAGGTTTTAGATTTTTTATGGTCGAATACACGGAGTCTTCTTTGCGTGGGTACAGGACTGAATTACGCAAAAATAGCATGCAGTTGCACATCAACTCGGACATTCTTATGACGATATTTCCCTAACGCCAGCCAATATGGATATGAAACTGACATGAATCGATAGAGGACCATGTGCCCTTTCGGATAAAAGCAAGATGGCCGGAATTAGATAGGTAGATACCACAGATAAGTCAGAATTACGCAAAAATAGCACGCAGTTGCACATCAACTCGGACATTCTTATGACGATATTTCCCTAACGACAGCCAATATGGATATGAAACTGACATGAATCGATAGAGGAACATGTGCCCTTTCGGATAAAACCAAGATGGCCAGAATTGGATAGGTTTTAGATTATTTATGGTCGAATAACGGAGTCTTCTTTGCGTGGGAACAGGACATGTGTACCACAGATAAGTCAGAATTACGCAAAAAATGGAGAAGGTTGAAAACACTGCGACATTCATGTGCATATATTTCATTAACCAAGGCAGATATGGATATAAAACTTACTTGAATCGATAGAGTAACACGTGCCCTTTGAGATAAAACCAAGATTGAAAGAATTCGATACGTTTTAGACCATTTATACTCGAATACACGGAGTCTTCTTTGTGCGGGAAAAGGACCTGTGTACCACAGATAAGTCAGAATTACGCAAAAATAGCAGGCGGTTGCACATCAACTCGGACATTCTTATGACGATATTTCCCTAACGACAGCCAAAATGGATATGTAACTGACATGAATCGATAGAGGAACATGTGCCCTTTAGGCTAAAACCAAGATGGCCAGAATTAGAAAGGTTTTAGATTATTTATGCTCGAATACACGAAGTCTTCTTTGCGTGGGAACAGGACATGTGTACAAAAGATAAATCAGAATTACGCAAAAATTGGAGAAGGTTGAAAACACTGCGACATTCATGTGCATATATTTCATTAACCAAGGCAGATATGGATATAAAACTTACATGAATCGATAGAGTAACACGTGCCCTTTGAGATAAAACCAAGATTGAAAGAATTGGATACGTTTTAGACCATTTTTACTCGAATACACGGAGTCTTCTTTGTGCGGGAAAAGGACCTGTGTACCACAGATAAGTCAGAATTACGCAAAAATAGCAGGCAGTTGCATATCAACTCGGACATTCTTATGACGATATTTCCCTAACGACAGCAAATATCGATATGAAACTTACATGAATCGATAGAGGACCATGTGCCCTTTTGGATAAAAGCAAGATGGCCGGAAATAGATAGGTAGATACCACAGAAAAAATACGCAAAAATAGCAGGCAGTTGCATAGCAACTCGGACAATCTGATGACGATATTTCCCTAACTACAGCAAAAATGGATATGAAACTTACATGAATCGATAGAAGAACATGTGCCCTTTGAGATAAAGCCAAGATGGCCAGAATTGGATACATTTTAGATTATTTATGGTCGAATAACGGAGTCTTCTTTGCTTTGGAAAAGGACACGTGTACCACAGATAAGTCAGAATTATGCAAAAATTGGAGAAGGTTGAAAACACTGCGACATTCATGTGAATATATTTCATTAACCAACACAGATATGGATATAAAACCTACATGAATCAATGGAGTAACACGTGCCCTTTGAGATAAAACCAAGATTGAAAGAATTGGCTACGTTTTAGACTATTTATACTCGAATAAACGGAGCCTTCTTTGTGCGGGAACAGGACCTGTGTACCACAGGTAAGTCAGAATTACGCAAAAATAGCAGGCAGTTGCACATCAATTCGGACATTCTTATGACGATATTTCCCTAACTACAGCAAATATCGATGTGAAACTTACATGAATCGATAGAGGAACATGTGCCCTTTGAGATAAAGCAAAGATGGCAAGAATTGGATAGGTTTTTGGTTTTTTATGGTCGAATACACGGAGTCTTCTTTTCGTGGGTACAGGACATGTGTACCACAGATAAGTCAGAATTACGCAAAAATAGCAGGCAGTTGCACATCAACTCGGACATTCTTATGACGATATTTCCCTAACGACAGCCAATATGGATATGAAATTGACATGAATCGATAGAGGACCATGTGCCCTTTCGGATAAAAGCAAGATGGCCAGAATTAGATAGGTAGATACCACAGATAAGTCAGAATTACGCAAAAATAGCAGGCAGTTGCACAACAACTCGGACATTCTTATGACGATATTTCCCTAACGACAGCCAATATGGATACGAAACTGACATGAATCGATAGAGGAACATGTGCCCTTTCGGATAAAACCAAGATGGCGAGAATTAGATAGGTTTTAGATTATTTATGCTCGAATAGACGGAGTCTTCTTTGCGTGGGAACAGGACATGTGTACCAAAGATAAATCAGAATTACGCAAAAATTGGAGAAGGTTGAAAACACTGCGACATTCATGTGCATATATTTCATTACCCAACGCAGATATGGATATAAAACGTAGATGAATCGATAGAGCAGCACGTGCCCTTTGAGATAAATCCAAGATTGAAAGAATTGGATACGTTTTAGACCATTTTTACTCGAATACACGGAGCCTTCTTTGTGCGGGAACAGGACCTGTGTACCACAGATAAGTCAGAATTACGCAAAAATAGCAGGCAGTTGCACATCAACTCGGACATTCTTATGACGATATTTCCCTAACGACGGCAAATATGGATATGTAACTGACATGAATCGATAGAGGACCATGTGCCCTTTAGGTTAAAAGCAAGATGGCCAGAATTAGATAGGTAGATACCACAGATAAGCTAGAAATACGCAAAAATAGCAGGCAGTTGCACATCAACTCGGACATTCTTATGACGATATTTCCCTAACAACAGCCAATATGGATATGAAACTGACATGAATCGATAAAGGAACATGTGCCCTTTCGGATAAAACCAAGATGGCCAGAATTATATAGGTTTTAGATTATTTATGCTCGAATACACGGAGTCTTCTTTGCGTGGGAACAGGACATGTGTACCAAAGATAAATCAAAATTACGCAAAAATTGGAGAAGGTTGAAAACACTGCGACATTCATGTGCATATATTTCCTTACCCAACGAAGATATGGATATAAAACGTAGATGAATCGATAGAGCAACACGTGCCCTTTGAGATAAAACCAAGATTGAAAGAATTGGATACGTTTTAGACCATTTTTACTCGAATACACGGAGCCTTCTTTGTGCGGGAACAGGACCTGTGTACCACCGATAAGTGAGAATTACGCAAAAATAGCAGGCAGTTGCACATCAACTCGGACATTCTTATGACGATATTTCCCTAACAACGGCAAATATGGATATGAAACTGACATGAATCGATAAAGCAACACGTGCCCTTTGCGATAAAAGCAAGATTGCAAGAATTAGATAAGTTTTAGACCATTTTTACTCGAATACACGGAGCCTTCTTTGTTGCGGGAACAGGACCTGTGTACCACAGATAAGTCAGAATTACGGAAAAATAGCAGGCAGTTGCACATCACCTCTGACATTCTTATATCGATATTTCCCTAACTACAGGAAATATCGAAGTGAAACTTACATGAATCGATAGAGGAACATGTGCCCTTTGAGATAAAGCAAAGATGGCCAGAATTGGATAGGTTTTGGATTTTTTATGGTCGAATACACGGAGTCTTCTTTGCGTGGGTACAGGACATGTGTACCACAGATAAGTCAGAATTACGCAAAAATTGGAGAAGGTTGAAAACACTGTGACATTCATGTGAATATATTTCATTAACCAATTAACCATTAAATTGGAGAAGGTTGAAAAAAACGGCGACAATCATGTGCAAATATTTCATTAACCAAGGCAGATATGGATATAAAACGTACATGAATCGATAGAGTAACACGTGCCCTTTGAGATAAAACCAAGATTGAAAGAATTGGATAGGTTTTAGACCATTTTTACTCGAATACACAGAGTCTTCTTTGCGCGGGAACAGGACCTGTGTACCACAGATAAGTCAGAATTACGCAAAAATAGCAGGCAGTTGCACATCAATTCAGACATTCTTATAACGATATTTCCCTAACGACAGCAAATATGGATATGAAACTGACATGAATCGATAGAGCAACACGTGCCCTTTCAGTTAAAACGAAGGTTGCCAGAATTTGATAAGTTTTAACTTATTTATACTCAAAAACCCGAAGCCTTCTTTGTGCGGGAACAGGACCTGTGTACCACAGATAAATCTGAATTACGCAAAATTAGCATGCAGTTGCAAATCAAGTCGGACATTCTTATGACGATATTTCCCCAACTACAGCAAATATGGATATGAAACTTATATGAATAGATACCGGAACATGTGCCCTTTTAGAAAACACTAAGAGTGCAAGAATTGGATAAGTTCTAGACCATTTATACTCGAATACACGGAGCCTTCTTTGCGCGGAAACAAGACATGTGTACCACAGATAAGTCAGAATTACTTAAAAATAGCAGGCAGTTGCCAATCAACTCGGACATTCTTATGACGATATTTCCCTAACGACAGCCAATATGGATAAGAAACTTACATGAATCAATAGAGGAACATGTGCCCTTTGGGATAAAGCCAAGATGGCCAGAATTAGATAGGTTTTAGATTATTTATGTTCGAATAACGGAGTCTTCTTTGCTTGGGAACAAGACATGTGTACCAAAGATAAGTCAGAATTACGCAAAAATTGAAGAAGGTTGAAAACACTGCGACATTCATGTGAATATATTTCATTAACCAAGGCAGATATGAATATAAAACTTACATGAATCGATAGAGTAACACGTGCCCTTTGAGATAAAACCAAGATTGAAAGAATTGGATAGGTTTTAGACCATTTTTACTCGAATACACAGAGTCTTCTTTGCACGGGAACAGGACCTGTGCACCACAGATAAGTCAGAATTACGCAAAAATAGCAGGCAGTTGCACATCAATTCAGACATTCTTATAACGATATTTCCCTAACGACAGCAAATATGGATATGAAACTGACATGAATCGATAGAGCAACACGTGCCCTTTCAGTTAACACGAAGGTTGCCAGAATTTGATAAGTTTTAACTTATTTATACTCAAAAACCCGAAGCCTTCTTTGTGCGGGAACAGGACCTGTGTACCACAGATAAATCTGAATTACGCAAAATTAGCATGCAGTTGCAAATCAAGTCGGACATTCTTATGACGATATTTCCCCAACTACAGCAAATATGGAAATAAAACGTACATGAATCGATAGAGTAACACGTGCCCTTTGAGATAAAACCCAGATTGAAAGAATTGGATAAGTTTTAGACAATTTATACTCGAATACATGGAGCCTTCTGTGTGCGGGAACAGGACCTGTGTACCACAGATAAGTCAGAATTACGCAAAAATAGCAGGCAGTTGCCAATCAACTCGGACATTCTTATGACGATATTTCCCTAACGACAGCCAATATGGATAAGAAACTTACATGAATCAATAGAGGAACATGTGCCCTTTGAGATAAAGCCAAGATGGCCAGAATTACATAGGTTTTAGATTATTTATGCTCGAATAGACAGAAACTTCTTTGCGTGGGAACAAGACATGTGTACCACAGATAAGTCAGAATTACGCAAAAATAGCAGGCAGTTGCACATCAACTCGGACATTCTTATGACGATATTTCCCTAACGATAGCAAATATGGGTCTGAGGCTTAAATGAATAGATACCGAAACATGTGCCCTTTCAGATAACACCAAGGTTGCAAGAATGGGATACGTTTTAGACTATTTATACTCAAATACCCAAAGCCTTTTTTGTGCGGGAACAGGACCTGTGTACCACAGATAAGTCAGAATTACGCAAAAATAGCAGGCAGTTGCACATCAACTCGGACATTCTTATGACGATATTTCCCTAACGACAGCAAATATGGATATGAAACACACATGAATCGATAGAAGAACAAGTGCCCTTTGAGATAAAGCCAAGATGGCCAGAATTGGATAAGTTGTAGATTATTTATGCTCGAATACACGGAGTCTTCTTTGCGTGGGAACAGGACATGTGTACCACAGATAAGTCAGAATTACGCAAAAATTGGAAAAGGTTGAAAACACTGCGATATTCATGTGAATATATTTCATTAACCCAGCCAATATGGATATGAAACTGATATGAATCGATAGAGGAACATGTGCCCTTTGGGATAAGACCAAGATGACCAGAATTAGATAGGTTTTAGATTATTTATGGTCGAATACACGGAGTCTTCTTTGCGTGGGAACAGGACATGTGTACCACAGATAAGTCAGAATTACGCAAAAATAGCAGGCAGTTGCACATCAACTCGGACATTCTTATGACGATATTTCCCTAACTTCAGCAAATATGGATATGAAACTTACACGAATCGATAGAGGAACATGTGCCCTTTGGGATAAAACCAAGATGGCCAGAATTAGATAGGTTTTAGATAATTTTATGGTCGAATACACGGAGTCTTCTTTGCCCAGGAACAAGACCTGTGTACCACAGACAAAGTCAGAATTACGAAAAAATAGCAGGCAGTTGCACACCAACTCGGACATTCTTATGACGATATTTCCCTAACTTTAGCAAATATGGATATGAAACTAAAATGAATAGATACCGGAACATGTGCCCTTTCAGATAACACCACGGTGGCCAGAATTGGATAAGTTTTAAATTATTTATACTCAAATACCCGAAGCTTTTTTTGTGCGGGAACAGGACCTGTGTACCACAAATAAGTCAGAATTACGCAAAAATAGCAGGCAGTTGCACATCAACTCGGACAATCTTATGATGATATTTCCCTAACAACAGCAAATATGGATATGAACTTACATGAATCGATAGAGGAACATGTGCCCTTAACGATAAAACCAAGATGGTCAGAATTGGATAGGTTTTAGATTATTTATGCTCGAATACACGGAGTCTTCTTTGCGTGGGAACAGGACAAGTGTACCACAGACAAAGTCAGAATTATGCAAAAATAGCAGGCAGTTGGACATCAACTCGGACATTCTTATGACGATATTTCCCTAACTACAGCCAATATGGATATGAAACTTACATGAATAGATAGCAGAACATGTTCCCTTTCAGTTAACACCAAGGTTTCCAGAATTGGATAAGTTTTAATTATTTATGCTCGAATACACGGAACCTTCTTTGCGCAGGAACAAGACCTGTGTACCACAGATAAGTCAGAACTACCCAAAAATAGCAGGCAGTTGCACATCAACTCGGACATTCTTATGACGATATTTCCCTAACGACAGAAAATATGGATATGAAACTTACATGAATCGATAGAGGAACATGTGCCCTTTACGATAAAACCAAGATTGTCAGAATTGAATAGGTTTTAGATTGTTTATGCTCGAATACACGGAGTCTTCTTTGCGTGGGAACAGGACAAGTGTACCACAGACAAAGTCAGAATTATGCAAAAATAGCAGGCAGTTGGACATCAACTCGGACATTCTTATGACGATATTTCCCTAACTACAGCCAATATGGATATAAAACTTACATGAATAGATACTGGAACATGTGCCCTTTCAGATAACACTAAGATTGCAAGAATTGGATAATTTTTAGATTATTTATGCTCGAATACACGGAGCCTTCTTTGCGCAGGAACAAGACCTGTGTACCACAGACAAAGTCAGAATTACGCAAAAATAGCAGGCAGTTGCACACCAACTCGGACATTCCTATGACGATATTTCCCTAACGACAGCAAATATGGATATAAAACTTACACGAATCCATAGAGGAACATGTGCCCTTTGGGATAAGACCAAGATGGCCAGAATTAGATAGGTTTTAGATTATTTATGCTCGAATACACGGAGCCTTCTTTGCGCAGGAACAAGACCTGTGTACCACAGACAAAGTCAGTATTACGCAAAAATAGCAGGCAGTTGCACATCAACTCGGACATTCTTATGACGATATTTCCCTAACTTCAGCAAATATGGACATTAAACTTACATCAATAGATAACGGAACATGTGCCCTTTCAGATAACACCACGATTACCAGAATTGGATACGTTTTAAATTATTTATACTCAAATACCCCAAGCCTTCTTTGTGCGGGAACAAGACCTGTGTACCACAGATAAGTCAGAATTACGCAAAAATTGGAAAAGGTTGAAAACACTGCGATATTCATGTGAATATATTTTATTAACTCAGCCAATATGGATATAAAACTCACATGAATCGATAGAGTAACACGTGCTCTTTGAGATAAAACCAAGATCAAGAATTGGATAAGTTTTAGACCATTTTTACTCGAATACACGGAGCCTTCTTTGCGCGGGAACAGGACCTGTGTACCACAGATAAGTCAGAATTACGCAAAAATAGAAGGCAGTTTGTCATCAATTTGGAAATTCTTATGACGATATTTCCCTAACGACAGCAAATATGGATATGAAACTTACACGAATCGATAAAGGAACATGTGCCCTTTGGGATAAAACCAAGATGACCAGAATTAGATAGGTTTTAGATAATTTTATGGTCGAATACACGGAGTCTTCTTTGCCCAGGAACAAGACCTGTGTACCACAGACAAAGTCAGACTTACGAAAAAATAGCAGGCAGTTGCACACCAACTCGGACATTCTTATGACGATATTTCCCTAACTTTAGCAAATATGGATATGAAACTAAAATGAATAGATACCGGAACATGTGCCCTTTCAGATAACACCACGGTGGCCAGAATTGGATAAGTTTTAAATTATTTATACTCAAATACCCGAAGCTTTTTTTGTGCGGGAACAGGACCTGCGTACCACAAATAAGTCAGAATTACGCAAAAATAGCAGGCAGTTGCACATCAACTCGGACAATCTTATGATGATATTACCCTAACTGCAGCAAATATGGATATGTAACGTACATGAATAGATACCGGAACATGTGCCCTTTCAGATAACACCAATGTGGCCAGAATGGGATACGTTTTCCACTATTTACACTCAAATACCCGAAGCCTTTTTTGTGCAGGAACAGGACATGTGTACCACAGATAAGTCAGAATTACGCAAAAATTGGAGAAGGTTGAAAACACTGCGACAATCATGTGCATATATTTCAATAACCAAGACAGATATGGATATAAAACTTACATGAATCGATAGAGTAACACGTGCCCTTTGAGATAAAACCAAGATTGCAAGAATTGGATAAGTTTTAGACCATTTATACTCGAATACACGGAGTCTTCTTTGCGCGGGAACAGGACCAGTGTACCACAGATAAGTCAGAATTACGCAAAAATAGCAGGCAGTTGCACATCAACTCAGACACTCGTATGACAATATTTCCCTAACTACAGCAAATATGGATATGAAACTTAAATGAATAGATAGCAGAACATGTGCCCTTTCAGTTAACACCAAGGTTTCCAGAATTGGAAAAGTTTTAGATTTATTTATGCTCGAATACACGGAGCCTTCTTTGCGCAGGAACAAGACCTGTGTACCACAGACAAAGTCAGAATTACGCAAAAATAGCAGGCAATTGCACACCAACTCGGACATTCTTATGACGACATTTCCCCAACTTCAGCAAATATGGATATGAAACTTATATGAATAGATGCTGGAACATGTGCCCTTTCAGATAACACCAAGATTGCAAGAATTGGATAAGTTTTAGACCATTTATACTGGAATACACGGAGCTCTCTTTGTGCGGGAACAGGACCTGTGTACTACTGAAAAGTCAGAATTACGCAAAAATAGCAGGCAGTTGCACATCAACTCGGACATTCTGATGACGATATTTCCTTAACAACAGCAAATATGGATATGAAACTTACATGAATCGATAGAGGAACATGTGCCCTTTGAGATAAATCCAAGGTTGCCTGAATTGGATAAGTTTTAGACTAATTATACTCGATAACCCTGACTCTTCTTTGTGCGGGAATAGGACCTGCGTACCACAGACAAAGTCAGAATTACGCAAAAAATTGGACAAGGCTGACAAGGATTGGGATATTCATTTGCAGATATTTCGTTAACTAAGGCCGATATGGATATGAAACTTACCTGAATCGATAGAGAAAAATGTGCCCCTTCATATAACACCAAGGTTGCCAGAATTGGATAGGTTTTAGACTATTTATACCCGAATACCCGGAGCCTTCTTTGTGCGGGAACAAAACCTGGTTAAAACAAAGTCAGAATTACGCAAAACATTGGAGAAGGTTGACAAGGATCGGGATATTTATTTGCAGATATTTCGTTAACTAAGGACAATGTGGATATGAAACTTACATGAATTGATAGAAAAACATGTGCCCTTTCAGTTAACACCAAGGTTTCCAGAATTGGATAAGTTTTAGATTATTTATGCTCGAATACACGGAACCTTCTTTGCGCAGGAACAAGACATGTGTACCACAGACAAAGTCAGAATTACGCAAAAACAGCAGACAGTTGCACACCAACTCGGACATTCTGATGACGATATTTCCCTAAGTTCAGCAAATATGGATATGAAACTTACATCAATAGATAGCAGAACATGTGCCCCTTCAGTTAACACCAAGGTTTCCTGAATTGGATAAGTTTTAGATTATTTATGCTCGAATACACGGAGCCTTCTTTGCGCAGGAACAAGACCTGTGTACCACAGATAAGTCAGAATTACGCAAAAATAGCCGGCAGTTGCACATCAACTCGGACATTCTTATGACGTTATTTCCCTAACGACAGCAAATATGGGTCTGAAGCTTACATGAATCGATAGAGGAACATGTGCCCTTTACGATAAAACCAAGATGGCCAGAATTGGATAGGTTTTAAATTATTTATGCTCGAATACACGGAGTCTTCCTTGCGTGGGAACAGGACAAGTGTACTACAGACAAAGTCAGAATTATGCAAAAATGGCAGGCAGTTGCACACCAACTCGGACATTCTTATGACGACATTTCCCTAATTTCAACAAATATGGATATGAAACTTACATGAATAGATAGTGGAACATTTGCCCTTTCAGATAACACTAGGATTGCAATAATTGGATAAGTTTTAGACCATTTGTACTCAAATACACGGAGCCTTCTTTGTGCGGGAACAGGACCTGTGTACCACAGATAAGTAAGAATTACGCAAAAATAGCAGGCAGTTGCACATCAACTCGGACATTCTTATGACGATATTCCCCTAACTACAGCAAATATGGATATGAAACTTACATGAATAGATAGCAGAACATGTGCCCTTTCAGTTAACACCAAGGTTTCCAGAATTGGAAAAGTTTTAGACTTATTTATGCTCGAATACACGGAGCCTTCTTTGCGCAGGAACAAGACCTGTGTACCACAGACAAAGTCAGAATTACGCAAAAATAGCAGGCAGTTGCACAGCAACTCAGGCATTCTGATGACGATATTTCCCTAACGACAGCAAATATGGATATGAAACTTACATGAATCGATAGGGGAACATGTGCCCTTTACGATAAAACCAAGATGGCCAGAATTGGATAGCTTTTAGACTATTTATGGTCGATTACACGGAGTTTTTTTTGCGTGGGAACAGGACATGTGTACCACAGATAAGTCAGAATAACGCAAAAATTGGAGAAGGTTGAAAACACTGCGACATTCATGTGCATATATTTTATTAACCAAGGCAGATATGGATATAAAACGTACATGATTCGATTAAGCATCACGTGCTCTTTCAGACAACACCAAGATTGCAAGAATTGGATAAGTTTTAGACCATTTGTACTCGAATACACGGAGCGTTCTTTGCTCGGGAACAGGACCTGTGTACCACCGATAAGTAAGAATTACGCAAAAATAGCAGGCAGTTGCACATCAACTCGGACATTCTTATGACGATATTCCCCTAACTACAGCGAATATGGATATGAAACTTACATGAATAAATAGCAGAACATGTGCCCTTTTAGTTAACACCAAGGTTTCCAGAATTGGAAAAGTTTTAGACTTATTTATGCTCGAATACACGGAGCCTTCTTTGCGCAGGAACAAGACCTGTGTACCACAGACAAAGTCAGAATTACGCAAAAATAGCAGGCAGTTGCACAGCAACTCAGGCATTCTTATGACGTTATTTCCCTAACGACAGCATATATGGGTCTGAGGCTTACATGAATCGATAGAGACAGATGTGCCCTTTCAGATAAAACCAAGATTGCCAGAATTGGATAAGTTTTAGACCATTTATACTCGAATACACGGAGCCTTCTTTGCGCGGGAACAGGACCTGTGTACCACAGATAAGTCAGAATTACGCAAAAATAGAAGGCAGTTTGTCATCAATTTGGAAATTCTTATGACGATATTTCCCTAACGACAGCAAATATGGATATGAAACTTACACGAATCGATAAAGGAACATGTGCCCTTTGGGATAAAACCAAGATGACCAGAATTAGATAGGTTTTAGATAATTTTATGGTCGAATACACGGAGTCTTCTTTGCCCAGGAACAAGACCTGTGTACCACAGACAAAGTCAGACTTACGAAAAATAGCAGGCAGTTGCACACCAACTCGGACATTCTTATGACGATATTTCCCTAACTTTAGCAAATATGGATATGAAACTAAAATGAATAGATACCGGAACATGTGCCCTTTCAGATAACACCACGGTGGCCAGAATTGGATAAGTTTTAAATTATTTATACTCAAATACCCGAAGCTTTTTTTGTGCGGGAACAGGACCTGTGTACCACAAATAAGTCAGAATTACGCAAAAATAGCAGGCAGTTGCACATCAACTCGGACAATCTTATGATGATATTTCCCTAACAACAGCAAATATGGATATGAACTTACATGAATCGATAGAGGAACATGTGCCCTTAACGATAAAACCAAGATGGTCAGAATTGGATAGTTTTAGATTATTTATGCTCGAATATACGGAGTCTTCTTTGCGTGGGAACAGGACAAGTGTACCACAGACAAAGTCAGAATTATGCAAAAATAGCAGGCAGTTGGACATCAACTCGGACATTCTTATGACGATATTTCCCTAACGACAGAAAATATGGATATAAAACTTACATGAATAGATAGAGGAACATGTGCCCTTTACGATAAAACCAAGATGGTCAGAATTGAATAGGTTTTAGATTGTTTATGCTCGAATACACGGAGTCTTCTTTGCGTGGGAACAGGACAAGTGTACCACAGACAAAGTCAGAATTATGCAAAAATAGCAGGCAGTTGGACATCAACTCGGACATTCTTATGACGATATTTCCCTAACTACAGCCAATATGGATATGAAACTTACATGAATAGATAGCAGAACATGTTCCCTTTCAGTTAACACCAAGGTTTCCAGAATTGGATAAGTTTTGATTATTTATGCTCGAATACACGGAGCCTTCTTTGCGCAGGAACAAGACCTGTGTACCAAAGATAAGTCAGAACTACCCAAAAATAGCAGGCAGTTGCACACCAACTCGGACATTCTGATGACGATATTTCCCTAATTTCAGCAAATATGGATATAAAACTTACATGAATAGATACTGGAACATGTGCCCTTTCAGATAACACTAAGATTGCAAGAATTGGATAATTTTTAGATTATTTATGCTCGAATACACGGAGCCTTCTTTGCGCAGGAACAAGACCTGTGTACCACAGACAAAGTCAGAATTACGCAAAAATAGCAGGCAGTTGCACACCAACTCGGACATTCTTATGACGATATTTCCCTAACGACAGCAAATATGGATATAAAACTTACACGAATCCATAGAGGAACATGTGCCCTTTGGGATAAGACCAAGATGGCCAGAATTAGATAGGTTTTAGATTATTTATGGTCGAATACACGGAGTCTTCTTTGCGTGGGAACAAGACCTGTGTACCACAGACAAAGTCAGAATTACGCAAAAATAGCAGGCAGTTGCACATCAACTCGGACATTCTTATGACGATATTTCCCTAACTTCAGCAAATATGGATATTAAACTTACATCAATAGATAACAGAACATGTGCCCTTTCAGACAACACCACGATTGCCAGAATTGGATACGTTTTAAATTATTTATACTCAAATACCCCAAGCCTTCTTTGTGCGGGAACAGGACCTGTGTACCACAGATAAATCTGAATTACGCAAAATTAGCAGGAATTTGCACATCAGCTCGGACATTCTTATGACGTTTTTTCCCTAACGACAGCAAATATGGATATGAAACTTACATGAATCGATAGAGGAACATGTGCCCTTTACGATAAAACCAAGATGGTCAGAATTGGATAGGTGTTAGATTATTTATGGTCGAAAACACGGAGTCTTCTTTGCTTGGGAACAGGACATGTGTACCACAGATAAGTCTTAATTACGCAAAAATTGGAGAAGGTTGAAAACACTGCGACAATCATGTGCATATATTTCAATAACCAAGACAGATATGGATATAAAACTTACATGAATCGATAGAGTAACACGTGCCCTTTGAGATAAAACCAAGATTGCAAGAATTGGATAAGTTTTAGACCATTTATACTCGAATACACGGAGCTCTCTTTGTGCTGGAACAGGACCTGTGTACTACAGAAAAGTCAGAATTACGCAAAAATAGCAGGCAGTTGCACATCAACTCGGACATTCTGATGACGATATTTCCCTAACTACAGCAAATATGGATATGAAACTTACATCAATAGATAGCAGAACATGTGCCCCTTCAGTTAACACCAAGGTTTCCAGAATTGGATAGGTGGTAGATTATTTATGCTCGAATACACGGAGCCTTCTTTGCGCAGGAACAAGACCTGTGTACCACAGATAAGTCAGAATTACGCAAAAATAGCAGGCAGTTTTACATCAACTCGGACATTCTTATGACGATATTTCCTTAACGACAGCAAATATGGATATGAAACTTACATGAATCGATAGAGGAACATGTGCCCTTTGAGATAAATCCAAGGTTGCCTGAATTGGATAAGTTTTAGACTAATTATACTCGATAACCCTGACTCTTCTTTGTGCGGGAACAGGACCTGCGTACCACAGACAAAGTCAGAATTACGCAAAAAATTGGACAAGGTTGACAAGGATTGGGATATTCATTTGCAGATATTTCGTTAACTAAGGCCGATATGGATATGAAACTTACCTGAATCGATAGAGAAAAATGTGCCCCTTCATATAACACCAAGGTTGCCAGAATTGGATAGGTTTTAGACTATTTATACCCGAATACCCGGAGCCTTCTTTGTGCGGGAACAAAACCTGTGTAAAACAGACAAAGTCAGAATTACGCAAAACATTGGAGAAGGTTGACAAGGATCGGGATATTCATTTGCAGATATTTCGTTAACTAAGGACAATGTGGATATGAAACTTACATGAATTGATAGAGAAACATGTGCCCTTTCAGTTAACACCAAGGTTTCCAGAATTGGATAAGTTTTAGATTATTTATGCTCAAATACACGGAACCTTCTTTGCGCAGGAACAAGACATGTGTACCACAGACAAAGTCAGAATTACGCAAAAATAGCAGACAGTTGCACACCAACTCGGACATTCTGATGACGATATTTCCCTAACTTCAGCAAATATGGATATGAAACCTACATCAATAGATAGCAGAACATGTGCCCCTTCAGTTAACACCAAGGTTTCCAGAATTGGATAAGTTTTAGATTATTTATGCTCGAATACACGGAGCCTTCTTTGCGCAGGAACAAGACCTGTGTACCACAGATAAGTCAGAATTACGCAAAAATAGCCGGCAGTTGCACATCAACTCGGACATTCTTATGACGTTATTTCCCTAACGACAGCAAATATGGGTCTGAAGCTTACATGAATCGATAGAGGAACATGTGCCCTTTACGATAAAACCAAGATGTCCAGAATTGGATAGGTTTTAAATTATTTATGCTCGAATACACGGAGTCTTCCTTGCGTGGAAACAGGACAAGTGTACTACAGACAAAGTCAGAATTATGCAAAAATGGCAGGCAGTTGCACACCAACTCGGACATTCTTATGACGACATTTCCCTAATTTCAACAAATATGGATATGAAACTTACATGAATAGATAGTGGAACATGTGCCCTTTCAGATAACACCAAGTTTGCCAGCACTATATACGTTTTAGACTATTTATACTAAAATACCCGAAGCCTTCTTTGTGCGGGAACAGGACCTGTGTACCACAGATAAGTCAGAATCCTGCAAAAATAGCAGGCAGTTGCACATCAACTCGGACATTCTTATGACGATATTTCCCTAACGACAGCAAATATGGATATGAAATTTATATGAATAGATACCAGAACATGTGCCCTTTCAGATAACAACAAGATAGCAAGAATTGGATAAGTTTTAGACCATTTATACTCGAATAAACGTAGCTTTCTTTGCGCAGGAACAGGACCTGTGTACCACAGATAAGTCAGATTTAAGCAAAAATAGCAGGCAGTTGCACATCAACTCGGACATTCTTATGACGATATTTCCCTAATGACAGCAATTATGAATATGAAACGTACATGAATCGATAGGGGAACATGTGCCCTTTACAATAAAACCAAGATCGCCAGAATTGGATAGGTTTTAGACTATTTATGGTCGATTACACGGAGTCTTCTTTGCGTGGGAACAGGACATGTGTACCACAGATAAGTCAGAATAATAACGCAAAAATTGGAGAAGGTTGAAAACACTGCGACATTCATGTGCATATATTTTATTAACCAAGGCAGATATGGATATAAAACGTACATGATTCGATTAAGCAACACGTGCCCTTTGAGATAAAAACCAAGATTGCAATAATTGGATAAGTTTTATACCATTTGTACTCGAATACACGGAGCCTTTTTTGTGCGGGAACAGGACCTGTGTACCACAGATAAGTCAGAATTACGCAAAAATAGCAGGCAGTTGCACATCAACTCGGACATTCTTATGACGATATTTCCCTAACTTCAGCAAATACGGATATGAAACTTATATGAATAGATGCTGGAACATGTGCCCTTTCAGATAACACCAAGATTGCAAGAATTGGATAAGTTTTAGACCATTTGTACTCGAATACACGAAGCCTTCTTTGCTCGGGAACAGGACCTGTGTACCACAGATAAGTCAGAACCACGCAAAAATAGCAGGCAGTTGCACATCAACTCGGACATTCTTATGACGTTATTTCCCTAACGACAGCAAATATGGGTCTGAAGCTTACATGAATCGATAGAGGAACATGTGCCATTTACGATAAAACCAAGATGGCCAGAATTGGATAGGTTTTAAATTATTTATGCTCGAATACACGGAGTCTTCCTTACGTGGGAACAGGACAAGTGTACTACAGACAAAGTCAGAATTATGCAAAAATGGCAGGCAGTTGCACACCAACTCGGACATTCTTATGACGACATTTCCCTAATTTCAACAAATATGGATATGAAACTTACATGAATAGATAGTGGAACATTTGCCCTTTCAGATAACACTAAGATTGCAATAATTGGATAAGTTTTAGACCATTTGTACTCAAATACACGGAGCCTTCTTTGTGCGGGAACAGGACCTGTGTACCACAGATAAGTAAGAATTACGCAAAAATAGCAGGCAGTTGCACATCAACTCGGACATTCTTATGACGATATTTCCCTAACGACAGCAAATATGGATATGAAACTTACATGAATCGATAGGGGAACATGTGCCCTTTACGATAAAACCAAGATGGCCAGAATTGGATAGCTTTTAGACTATTTATGGTCGATTACACGGAGTTTTTTTTGCGTGGGAACAGGACATGTGTACCACAGATAAGTCAGAATAACGCAAAAATTGGAGAAGGTTGAAAACACTGCGACATTCATGTGCATATATTTTATTAACCAAGGCAGATATGGATATAAAACGTACGTGATTCGATTAAGCATCACGTGCCCCTCTGAGATAAAAACCACGATTTCAAGAATCGGATAAGTTTTATACCATTTGTACTCGAATACACGGAGCCTTTTTTGTGCGGGAACAGGACCTGTGTACCACAGATAAGTCAGAATTACACAAAAATAGCAGGCAGTTGCACATCAACTAGGACATTCTTATGACGATATTTCCCTAACGACAGCAAATATGGATATGAAACTTATATGAATAGATGCTGGAACATGTGTTCTTTCAGACAACACCAAGATTGCAAGAATTGGATAAGTTTTAGACCATTTGTACTCGAATACACGGAGCGTTCTTTGCTCGGGAACAGGACCTGTGTACCACAGATAAGTCAGAATTACGCAAAAATAGCAGGCAGTTGCACATCAACTCGGACATTCTGATGACGATATTTCCCTAACTACAGCAAATATGGATATGAAACTTACATCAACAAATAGCAGAACATGTGCCCCTTCAGTTAACACCAGGGTTTCCAGAATTGGATAGGTGGTAGATTATTTATGCTCGAATACACGGAGCCTTCTTTGCGCAGGAACAAGACCTGTGTACCACAGATAAGTCAGAATTACGCAAAAATAGCAGGCAGTTGCACATCAACTAGGACATTCTTATGACGATATTTCCCTAACGACAGCAAATATGGATATGAAACTTATATGAATAGATGCTGGAACATGTGTTCTTTCAGACAACACCAAGATTGCAAGAATTGGATAAGTTTTAGACCATTTGTACTCGAATACACGGAGCGTTCTTTGCTCGGGAACAGGACCTGTGTACCACAGATAAGTCAGAATTACGCAAAAATAGCAGGCAGTTGCACATCAACTCGGACATTCTGATGACGATATTTCCCTAACTACAGCAAATATGGATATGAAACTTACATCAACAAATAGCAGAACATGTGCCCCTTCAGTTAACACCAGGGTTTCCAGAATTGGATAGGTGGTAGATTATTTATGCTCGAATACACGGAGCCTTCTTTGCGCAGGAACAAGACCTGTGTACCACAGATAAGTCAGAATTACGCAAAAATAGCAGGCAGTTTTACATCAACTCGGACATTCTTATGACGATATTTCCTTAACGACAGCAAATATGGATATGAAACTTACATGAATCGATAGAGAAACATGTGCCCTTTGAGATAAATCCAAGGTTGCCTGAATTGGATAAGTTTTAGACTAATTATACTCGATAACCCTGAGTCTTCTTTGCGCAGGAACAAGACATGTGTACCACAGACAAAGTCAGAATTACGCAAAAATAGCAGACAGTTGCACACCAACTCGGACATTCTTATGACGATATTTCCCTAACTTCAGCAAATATGGGTATGAAACCTACATGAATAGATACCAGAACATGTGCCCTTTCAGATAACACCAAGGTTGCCAGAACGATATACGTTTTAGACTATTTATACTAAAATACCCGAAGCCTTCTTTGTGCGGGAACAAGACCTGTGTAAAACAGACAAAGTCAGAATTACGCAAAAATAGCAGACAGTTGCACACCAACTCGGACATTCTTATGACGATATTTCCCTAACTTCAGCAAATATGGATATGAAATTTATATGAATAGATACCAGAACATGTGCCTTTTTCAGATAACAACAAGGATAGCAAGAATTGGATAAGTTTTAAAACATTTTAACTCGAATACACGTAGCCTTCTTTGCGCAGGAACAGGACCTGTGTACCACAGATAAGTCAGAATTAAGCAAAAATAGCAGGCAGTTGCACATCAACTCGGACATTCTTATGACGATAGTTCCCTAATGACAGCAATTATGAATATGAAACGTACAATAATCGATAGGGAACATGTGCCCTTTACAATAAAACCAAGATCGCCAGAATTGGATAGGTTTTAGACTATTTATGGTCGATTACACGGAGTCTTCTTTGCGTGGGAACAGGACATGTGTACCACAGATAAGTCAGAATAATAACGCAAAAATTGGAGAAGGTTGAAAACACTGCGACATTCATGTGCATATATTTTATTAACCAAGGCAGATATGGATATAAAACGTACATGATTCGATTAAGCAACACGTGCCCTTTGAGATAAAACCAAGATTGCAATAATTGGATAAGTTTTATACCATTTGTACTCGAATACACGGAGCCTTTTTTGTGCGGGAACAGGACCTGTGTACCACAGATAAGTCAGAATTACGCAAAAATAGCAGGCAGTTGCACATCAACTCGGACATTCTTATGACGATATTTCCCTAACTTCAGCAAATATGGATATGAAACTTATATGAATAGATGCTGGAACATGTGCCCTTTCAGATAACACCAAGATTGCAAGAATTGGATAAGTTTTAGACCATTTATACTCGAATACACGGAACTCTCTTTGTGCGGGAACAGGACCTGTGTACTACAGATAAGTAAGAATTACGCAAAAATAGCAGGCAGTTGCACATCAACTCGGACATTCTTATGACGTTATTTCCCTAACGACAGCAAATATGGGTCTGAAGCTTACGTGAATCGATAGAGGAACATGTGCCATTTACGATAAAACCAAGATGGCCAGAATTGGATAGGTTTTAAATTATTTATGCTCGAATACACGGAGTCTTCCTTGCGTGGGAACAGGACAAGTGTACTACAGACAAAGTCAGAATTATGCAAAAATGGCAGGCAGTTGCAAACCAACTCGGACATTCTTATGACGACATTTCCCTAATTTCAACAAATATGGATATGAAACTTACATGAATAGATAGTGGAACATTTGCCCTTTCAGATAACACTAAGATTGCAATAATTGGATAAGTTTTAGACCATTTGTACTCAAATACACGGAGCCTTCTTTGTGCGGGAACAGGACCTGTGTACCACAGATAAGTAAGAATTACGCAAAAATAGCAGGCAGTTGCACATCAACTCGGACATTCTTATGACGATATTTCCCTAACGACAGCAAATATGGATATGAAACTTACATGAATCGATAGGGGAACATGTGCCCTTTACGATAAAACCAAGATGGCCAGAATTGGATAGCTTTTAGACTATTTATGGTCGATTACACGGAGTTTTTTTTGCGTGGGAACAGGACATGTGTACCACAGATAAGTCAGAATAACGCAAAAATTGGAGAAGGTTGAAAACACTGCGACATTCATGTGCATATATTTTATTAACCAAGGCAGATATGGATATAAAACGTACGTGATTCGATTAAGCAACACGTGCCCTCTGAGATAAAACCACGATTGCAAGAATCGGATAAGTTTTATACCATTTGTACTCGAATACACGGAGCCTTTTTTGTGCGGGAACAGGACCTGTGTACCACAGATAAGTCAGAATTACACAAAAATAGCAGGCAGTTGCACATCAACTAGGGACATTCTTATGACGATATTTCCCTAACGACAGCAAATATGGATATGAAACTTATATGAATAGATGCTGGAACATGTGTTCTTTCAGACAACACCAAGATTGCAAGAATTGGATAAGTTTTAGACCATTTGTACTCGAATACACGGAGCGTTCTTTGCTCGGGAACAGGACCTGTGTACCACAGATAAGTCAGAATTACGCAAAAATAGCAGGCAGTTGCACATCAACTCGGACATTCTGATGACGATATTTCCCTAACTACAGCAAATATGGATATGAAACTTACATCAACAAATAGCAGAACATGTGCCCCTTCAGTTAACACCAGGGTTTCCAGAATTGGATAGGTGGTAGATTATTTATGCTCGAATACACGGAGCCTTCTTTGCGCAGGAACAAGACCTGTGTACCACAGATAAGTCAGAATTACGCAAATATAGCAGGCAGTTTTACATCAACTCGGACATTCTTATGACGATATTTCCTTAACGACAGCAAATATGGATATGAAACTTACATGAATCGATAGAGAAACATGTGCCCTTTGAGATAAATCCAAGGTTGCCTGAATTGGATAAGTTTTAGACTAATTATACTCGATAACCCTGAGTCTTCTTTGCGCAGGAACAAGACATGTGTACCACAGACAAAGTCAGAATTACGCAAAAATACCAGGCAGTTCCACACCAACTCGGACATTCTTATGACGATATATCCCTAACTTCAGCAAATATGGATATGAAACCTACATGAATAGATACCAGAACATGTGCCCTTTCAGATAACACCAAGGTTGCCAGAACGATATACGTTTTAGACTATTTATACTAAAATACCCGAAGCCTTCTTTGTGCGGGAACAGGACCTGTGTACCACAGATAAGTCAGAATCCTGCAAAAATAGCAGGCAGTTGCACATCAACTCGGACATTCTTATGACGATATTTCCCAAACGACAGCAAATATGGATATGAAATTTATATGAATAGATACCAGAACATGTGCCTTTTCAGATAACAACAAGATAGCAAGAATTGGATAAGTTTTAGACCATTTATACTCGAATACACGTAGCCTTCTTTGCGCAGGAACAGGACCTGTGTACCACAGATAAGTCAGAATTAAGCAAAAATAGCCGGCAGTTGCACATCAACTCGGACATTCTTATGACGATATTTCCCTAATGACAGCAATTATGAATATGAAACGTACATGAATCGATAGGGGAACATGTGCCCTTTACAATAAAACCAAGATCGCCAGAATTGGATAGGTTTTAGAATATTTATGGTCGATTACACGGAGTCTTCTTTGCGTGGGAACAGGACATGTGTACCACAGATAAGTCAGAATAATAACGCAAAAATTGGAGAAGGTTGAAAACACTGCAACATTCATGTGCATATATTTTATTAACCAAGGCAGATATGGATATAAAACGTACATGATTCGATTAAGCAACACGTGCCCTTTGAGATAAAACCAAGATTGCAATAATTGGATAAGTTTTATACCATTTGTACTCGAATACACGGAGCCTTTTTGTGCGGGAACAGGACCTGTGTACCACAGATAAGTCAGAATTACGCAAAAATAGCAGGCAGTTGCACATCAACTCGGACATTCTTATGACGATATTTCCCTAACTTCAGCAAATACGGATATGAAACTTATATGAATAGATGCTGGAACATGTGCCCTTTCAGATAACACCAAGATTGCAAGAATTGGATAAGTTTTAGACCATTTATACTCGAATACACGGAGCTCTCTTTGTGCGGGAACAGGACCTGTGTACTACAGATAAGTAAGAATTACGCAAAAATAGCAGGCAGTTGCACATCAACTCGGACATTCTTATGACGTTATTTCCCTAACGACAGCAAATATGGGTCTGAAGCTTACATGAATCGATAGAGGAACATGTGCCATTTACGATAAAACCAAGATGGCCAGAATTGGATAGGTTTTAAATTATTTATGCTCGAATACACGGAGTCTTCTTTGCGTGGGAACAGGACATGTGTACCACAGATAAGTCAGAATAATAACGCAAAAATTGGAGAAGGTTGAAAACACTGCAACATTCATGTGCATATATTTTATTAACCAAGGCAGATATGGATATAAAACGTACATGATTCGATTAAGCAACACGTGCCCTTTGAGATAAAACCAAGATTGCAATAATTGGATAAGTTTTATACCATTTGTACTCGAATACACGGAGCCTTTTTGTGCGGGAACAGGACCTGTGTACCACAGATAAGTCAGAATTACGCAAAAATAGCAGGCAGTTGCACATCAACTCGGACATTCTTATGACGATATTTCCCTAACTTCAGCAAATACGGATATGAAACTTATATGAATAGATGCTGGAGCCCTTTCAGATAACACCAAGATTGCAAGAATTGGATAAGTTTTAGACCATTTATACTCGAATACACGGAGCTCTCTTTGTGCGGGAACAGGACCTGTGTACTACAGATAAGTAAGAATTACGCAAAAATAGCAGGCAGTTGCACATCAACTCGGACATTCTTATGACGTTATTTCCCTAACGACAGCAAATATGGGTCTGAAGCTTACATGAATCGATAGAGGAACATGTGCCATTTACGATAAAACCAAGATGGCCAGAATTGGATAGGTTTTAAATTATTTATGCTCGAATACACGGAGTCTTCTTTGCGTGGGAACAGGACAAGTGTACTACAGACAAAGTCAGAATTATGCAAAAATGGCAGGCAGTTGCACACCAACTCGGACATTCTTATGACGACATTTCCCTAATTTCAACAAATATGGATATGAAACTTACATGAATAGATAGTGGAACATTTGCCCTTTCAGATAACACTAAGATTGCAATAATTGGATAAGTTTTAGACCATTTGTACTCAAATACACGGAGCCTTCTTTGTGCGGGAACAGGACCTGTGTACCACAGATAAGTAAGAATTACGCAAAAATAGCAGGCAGTTGCACATCAACTCGGACATTCTTATGACGATATTTCCCTAACGACAGCAAATATGGATATGAAATTTATATGAATAGATACCAGAACATGTGCCTTTTCAGATAACAACAAGATAGCAAGAATTGGATAAGTTTTAGACCATTTATACTCGAATACACGTAGCCTTCTTTGCGCAGGAACAGGACCTGTGTACCACAGATAAGTCAGAATTAAGCAAAAATAGCAGGCAGTTGCACATCAACTCGGACATTCTTATGACGATATTTCCCTAATGACAGCAATTATGAATATGAAACGTACATGAATCGATAGGGGAACATGTGCCCTTTACAATAAAACCAAGATCGCCAGAATTGGATAGGTTTTAGACTATTTATGGTCGATTACACGGAGTCTTCTTTGCGTGGGAACAGGACATGTGTACCACAGATAAGTCAGAATAATAACGCAAAAATTGGAGAAGGTTGAAAACACTGCGACATTCATGTGCATATATTTTATTAACCAAGGCAGATATGGATATAAAACGTACATGATTCGATTAAGCAACACGTGCCCTTTGAGATAAAAACCAAGATTGCAATAATTGGATAAGTTTTATACCATTTGTACTCGAATACACGGAGCCTTTTTTGTGCGGGAACAGGACCTGTGTACCACAGATAAGTCAGAATTACGCAAAAATAGCAGGCAGTTGCACATCAACTCGGACATTCTTATGACGATATTTCCCTAACTTCAGCAAATACGGATATGAAACTTATATGAATAGATGCTGGAACATGTGCCCTTTCAGATAACACCAAGATTGCAAGAATTGGATAAGTTTTAGACCATTTATACTCGAATACACGGAGCTCTCTTTGTGCGGGAACAGGACCCGTGTACTACAGATAAGTAAGAATTACGCAAAAATAGCAGGCAGTTGCACATCAACTCGGACATTCTTATGACGTTATTTCCCTAACGACAGCAAATATGGGTCTGAAGCTTACATGAATCGATAGAGGAACATGTGCCATTTACGATAAAACCAAGATGGCCAGAATTGGATAGGTTTTTAATTATTTATGCTCGAATACACGGAGTCTTCCTTGCGTGGGAACAGGACAAGTGTACTACAGACAAAGTCAGAATTACGCAAAAATGGCAGGCAGTTGCACACCAACTCGGACATTCTTATGACGACATTTCCCTAATTTCAACAAATATGGATATGAAACTTACATGAATAGATAGTGGAACATTTGCCCTTTCAGATAACACTAAGATTGCAATAATTGGATAAGTTTTAGACCATTTGTACTCAAATACACGGAGCCTTCTTTGTGCGGGAACAGGACCTGTGTACCACAGATAAGTAAGAATTACGCAAAAATAGCAGGCAGTTGCACATCAACTCGGACATTCTTATGACGATATTCCCCTAACTACAGCAAATATGGATATGAAACTTATATGAATAGATAGCAGAACATGTGCCCTTTTAGTTAACACCAAGGTTTCCAGAATTGGAAAAGTTTTAGACTTATTTATGCTCGAATACACGGAGCCTTCTTTGCGCAGGAACAAGACCTGTGTACCACAGACAAAGTCAGAATTACGCAAAAATAGCAGGCAGTTGCACAGCAACACAGGCATTCTGATGACGATATTTCCCTAACGACAGCAAATATGGATGTGAAACTTACATGAATCGATAGGGGAACATGTGCCCTTTACGATAAAACCAAGATGGCCAGAATTGGATAGCTTTTAGACTATTTATGGTCGATTACACGGAGTTTTTCTTGCGTGGGAACAGGACATGTGTACCACAGATAAGTCAGAATAACGCAAAAATTGGAGAAGGTTGAAAACACTGCGACATTCATGTGCATATATTTTATTAACCAAGGCAGATATGGATATAAAACGTACGTGATTCGATTAAGCAACACGTGCCCTCTGAGATAAAACCACGATTGCAAGAATCGGATAAGTTTTATACCATTTGTACTCGAATACACGGAGCCTTTTTTGTGCGGGAACAGGACCTGTGTACCACAGATAAGTCAGAATTACACAAAAATAGCAGGCAGTTGCACATCAACTAGGACATTCTTATGACGATATTTCCCTAACGACAGCAAATATGGATATGAAACTTATATGAATAGATGCTGGAACATGTGTTCTTTCAGACAACACCAAGATTGCAAGAATTGGATAAGTTTTAGACCATTTGTACTCGAATACACGGAGCGTTCTTTGCTCGGGAACAGGACCTGTGTACCACAGATAAGTCAGAATTACGCAAAAATAGCAGGCAGTTGCACATCAACTCGGACATTCTGATGACGATATTTCCCTAACTACAGCAAATATGGATATGAAACTTACATCAACAAATAGCAGAACATGTGCCCCTTCAGTTAACACCAGGGTTTCCAGAATTGGATAGGTGGTAGATTATTTATGCTCGAATACACGGAGCCTTCTTTGCGCAGGAACAAGACCTGTGTACCACAGATAAGTCAGAATTACGCAAAAATAGCAGGCAGTTTTACATCAACTCGGACATTCTTATGACGATATTTCCTTAACGACAGCAAATATGGATATGAAACTTACATGAATCGATAGAGAAACATGTGCCCTTTGAGATAAATCCAAGGTTGCCTGAATTGGATAAGTTTTAGACTAATTATACTCGATAACCCTGAGTCTTCTTTGTGCGGGAACAGGACCTGTGTACACAGACAAAGTCAGAATTACGCAAAAAATTGGACAAGGTTGACAAGGATTGGGATATTCATTTGCAGATATTTCGTAACTAAGGCCGATATGGATATGAAACTTACCTGAATCGATAGAGAAAAATGTGCCCCTTCATATAACACCAAGGTTGCCAGAATTGGATAGGTTTTAGACTATTTATACCCGAATACCCGGAGCCTTCTTTGTGCAGGAACAAGACCTGTGTAAAACAGACAAAGTCAGAATTACGCAAAACATTGGAGAAGGTTGACAAGGATCGGGATATTCATTTGCAGATATTTCGTTAACGAACGACAATATGGATATGAAACTTACATGAATTGATAGAGAAACATGTGACCTTTCAGTTAACACCAAGGTTTCCAGAATTGGATAAGTTTTAGATTATTTATGCTCGAATACACGGAACCTTCTTTGCGCAGGAACAAGACATGTGTACCACAGACAAAGTCAGAATTACGCAAAAATAGCAGGCAGTTCCACACCAACTCGGACATTCTTATGACGATATTTCCCTAACTTCAGCAAATATGGATATGAAACCTACATGAATAGATAGCAGAACATGTGCCCTTTCAGTTAACACCAAGGTTTCCAGAATTGGATAAGTTTTAGATTATTTATGCTCGAATACACGGAACCTTCTTTGCGCAGGAACAAGACATGTGTACCACAGACAAAGTCAGAATTACGCAAAAAT